>NW_024582061.1:13767206-13976293 GCF_017639235.1 Corvus kubaryi | reverse complement strand
GGGCGCCCCGCTGCGCGGGCGGGTGCTGCGCGGCGGCGGCCGCCACTGGTTGGGCGCTCGGCGCCTGTCGCTGGGCGGCGTGAGAGCGGGCTGGCCCCGCCTCGGCCCGCGCCTCCGCCCGCCCAGGCACAGACATGACACAGACACACAGGCGCTGCAGCCGCCGCTGAGCCAGCCTGGGGCAGCGCGGCGGCGGGCGCACGGCTCTTGGCACCCGCCGAGCGGCAGCGGCGGCCGCCGCCGCTCCCGGCTCCGCCTCGGCCCTCCGGGCGGGCAGCCGCGGCCCTGACACCCGCAGGGGGCAGCCTGGCACCGGGCGCCGGAGGGACCCGGCGGGGGAAGGCTGACAGCGGGGAAGGGGCGGGAGGCGAGGAAGGAAGGAAGGAAAGGGAAGGGGGCAGCCTGGCACTCAGACTCGGAGGCGGTCGCCAGGCACGGGCACGGAGCGAACCCGGTCGGAGCGCGGCACCCAGCGGTCGCTGACGCTGGGCCGGCAGTAGTAGCAGCGACCGCGGCGGTGCCGGGGGAGCCTCTCCGTGCTCGGCTCCGCGGTGCCGGTGACCTTCCCGGAGCTGATCTCCAGGCCGGGGCAGGGCCTCCTCTCCCCGCGGAGAGTGTGTACCAGGCCCCGGGGAGAGGGCAGGAGGCTGGGCCGGAATCCCCCGTCGCCCCCGGGTCTTCCTGGCCGCCGGCGGGGCCTGTGCGCCGCGCGGTTCGCCGCTCGGGAGAGGGGCGGGGGAAGGCGAGCGGGACGGACGGACGGACGGGGCCGGGCTGCACCTCGGGACAGCACGGGGCGGGAAGGCCCCGGAGAGAGCTAAGCTGGGCGGCGGAGGAGGCGGCCACCTCGGCGGCGCATCCCGGGAAGAGTCGGGACCTCCCCACCGCCCTCCTCCTCGTCCCACCGTTAGCGGCTCCTCGTCCCGCGGAGAGTGGAGCTGCCGGTGCCGCTCCGGCTGGGACCTGCTGGCCGACACCTCCGGAACGCCGGGCTGCGGGGACGGCGCTGGAGCTGCCCGCCTGGAGCAGAGGAGGGGGAAGGAACGCTTGCCTGTGCGGAGCGGCGAGCGCTGAGCGCCCGTCCCGGCGGCCCGGGAGCCACCCGGGGAAGGTAAGTGCCTTCTCGTCGAGTCTTTGCTGCGTTTGGAGGCGAGGGGCGGGGGAGGGCAAGAAACAATCGGTGAGTGTCTCCCTTCCAGCAGTCCGGGGAGGGGGCACCCGAGTCCAGAGGGCCGGGCTGGCATCTTTATCTGCTGGATTTTAATCCCCATCAGATCCGGAATTGAAGAGATGCTCAAGCGGAGGCGCGCGTGTCGCTTCCCGGCACAAAGGGGCACGTCCCCCCGGCCGAGCGAGGCTCCGCTCGCTGGCTCGGCGCCGCTCGCCTTGTGCTCCGGCTGGGCTGCGCTCCCGCTGCTCGCCGGCTCCAGCCCCGCCGCGGCGGGGTCCCGCCAAGTGCCGCCGCTCCGCGCCGGCGTCCGGGAGAGCCGGGGCTGGTGGCCGCGGCCGCGGGTGGGACGGAGGGAGTCGCGCCGCGGGGAGTGAGCGCTCTGCCCACCGGAACGGGACCCGGGGGCAGAGCTGGGACGCCGAGCCGAGCAGGGTGACCTCCCTATCACCCGCCAGCCTCCCCTGCAAGCCTCCAGTCCGGGAAGCGCTCCTTTGGGAAGGCTTCTGCTATTACCTCCTATCCGAGAACTGTGTCATTTAGATCGTTAATCCCTGCGCACCGGGGGATGGGGGGAAAATAGCAACTTGCGTCCCTGTGGAGGTGACGTGAAGTTTGATAATTCCTTATGTAACACTCTTTGGAGAGATTCCTAGTTTTTCTGCTGTGCCCAGTTTTAGTAAGCAAGTGTTTTTTCCTCTTGGTAGAGCATCAGACAAGCGATTTTTGTGTTTTCACCTGTGTACAGTGTTTTATGCTCTGTTCAACTTGGAATAGGGGTGCTGTTACACAGCAGATAAAGCCTACTTTTTTCTAACATGGAATTTTAAATGAAAATTAGCCAGCTGAGGTATCTGAACAGTTGTTAGAAGGTCTTACCTTTCTCTGTATGCATTTCACATAGTGCTCTTAAAATTACTACAGGAAACATTTTCACAGCACTGATTATCATGTATGTATTCTGGAAGGTATGGATGCCAGGATGGAAATGGCAATAAATCAAATGTCTTTTAAACATTGTTAGCTTCTCTTTAGACCGTATCAGTGCTGGAAGTGCTGGAAAGAATGGAAAGCAGCAGGCTAAACCAAGTGCTGTGTTAAAACCAGACCTGGCATTTGCCAACAGGTCATAATATTTTATTTAATGATATCTTCTGGATACAGATTAATTCTCTGTGTACAAACTATTTTTTAAACTTGTTCAGAAATAGAAGCAGCAGGAAATTTGATAAATGGGTTGAAAGGTTGCCTGGCTTCCATAAGGGATTATGTCTTCTACTGGGGAAAAAGCCTCAAATGAAAATAAAAAGCTAGCCTCACACACGAAAAGACAGAGTAGTGATTTGCCACATCTCTTCAGACTCCAGCTGCAAAGATATGCTAGGGGGACTGGTTTGGGTGGGTTCTTCTCCTCGTTCAGTGGTGAAAATGCACAGACTATTGGGATAAGACCTATGAAATGTTCTTTTTTTTCTAACCTTGTGGAGCTCCATCATTATACTGTAAGCTTAGAGGAGAAATCATGTAGATGCTCAGGTGATGAGTTAAGGGCAGGGGGATCTTCTAACGAAGTCATTCTGCTCCCTGCTGCAAAGGGGATAGGTTGTCAGAGGTTAGTTTACTTATAAGAACAGGACAAGCTAACAAAAAAACCTTACCCCGAAAGTCTTCGCTGTGTTTCAGTTTTTTTAAATGGAGAAATGTGGAACAGGTACCCCTAAAGTTCTTGAAAACTGGAAATTGCTGGTAGATATTCCAAGTCTGAAATGTGAAATTCTTACTGCTTAGGTGTCCTGTGACGGCCCTTGATCAGAAAGGCTGCAAGTCATGTAAGAGCCGCAGTAACTGCAGAGTCTCTGATGGATAATTGGATTGGTAGGTTGGTTTTGAATTTTTTTTTTTTGGTCTTTTAATTTCCTGCTGTAGTAGCTGGTGCCTTTTCTCCATCCTGTTGATGTTTCATTCTCATGATTTTTGGGTTATGCTGTGTGTGGCATCTTTCGTGTTCAAAGTATATACCCCCTTCTCAGTTGCTGGTAGGGAAAGCATAGCTTGGAGGTATTTGAATGACAGTATGGAGCAAGATACTTTTTTTTTTTTTTTAACATCTGAAATATATGTGACAACTTCTTTTCTTTGTTGTTTAGATGACATGAGAAGACTGTAAGTTTTCTCAGGTCTGGAGAAATATGCATTGGTTTTCTTTAAAGGAGCACTGAAAATAGTATTACTTATATCTTGAATTCTCTGTGCCAGCTATTCAATCTGCAGAAATTCCAGAGTACAGTCCTCAGAAAGCCAAAGTGCAGAGCAGTGATGAATGACTGCATGTCTGGTGGAAACATTAAAATTTGTCAAAGGCTTGATCTGAAATTTCAGCATGTAGAACTTTATTATTAGTAAAAGTAATATTCCTTCTGAATTAATTATTCTAGAAAACTGTAAAATTAGGCATCTCCCAAGTGCACTTAACTCACTGAACTGAAGTGTTTTTAAAAACAATGATTTTGAACTCATAAGACTACTTTCTGCTCAAATGTGTGGCTTTTGTTTGTACCTGGGATAAGCAATCAGTTGTTAATAGACCCTTACTGGAATACTCTCCTCTGTCATCCTTTGTCTGATTATTTTTTTTATGTGGCCTTATAAGAGCAATCTTAAAAAACAAACACAGACACAAAGCCAACAAAAACCAAGCCTTTTTTTTTTTTTTTCCTGATGTTTATAAAGGCTAATAATTGGTAAAATTCATAATCTGACTACAAAGCCTTTGCACTGCATGCTAAACTCTAACTGTATGCAAACTCCGTTGGTGTTGCTGGGAGTGTTTGTCTAGATCAAGAACAGCAATTATTATTTTTTTTTAAAAAGTGTGTTTATCCTTATTTCCTGTCTTGTATGAAAGCATATGTTAATGAGCTCTTGTCAGCTTTGAAGGCTTTTCATCATCTGCATTAGAATAAATTAACAAAATGTCTGTTTTAAGAACATGAGATTTCTGGTGTATCTTCTTTTCCTGTAGTGTCTGTGCTGATAACATTAAGATTTGTGTGATAAGAGAACATAATGGCCAATGTAAGTTTGCGTTCTTCATGAGTTTGTCTCCATTATCTTCAGAGTTGGCTCTGTTGGTTATTTGCCTAATGCTGTGGCTAAAGAACTTTCTCAGAAGTGGTTTTGTGCAAGCAAACGTGCACGCAATGTCCATTGCACTATTTTTGCTCTGTTGGGTTTGCCTCATCTTCCTTTTTGTAGTGAATGCTAGCTTTAAAAAACAACCATTGTTCATTAATTCTGGCCTTAAAAACAGCCATTGTTCATTATCCCACACTTGGCACAATTTAAGGGCTGGAGAGTCAGAACTACCTCAAGGAAGATATTTTTACTTTTCTCCTTTTTTTTTTTTTTTTTTTTTTCCCTTTTCATTGGATCTAATTTTTTTCTTCCTTATGATGCATCCACCTGAAGATAAAGGTTAAGAGATGAGGGCTGTACCTTGTAGGGATTCATGATTCTTCTGGTGTCACTTGGCTTAGTATTTGAAGGTCTGTCTTGTCTTGTCAAAGCTTGTTCAATGCATGGCTGTAGGAAGGGAGCAGCAGATAAGAAATTCTATTTTATTTGGAAGTTGGTGGCTCAAAAATCAAGGAGAAAATTGCTAGAAAGGATTATCCTGGCCTTGGCACTGGCTTTGAAGAAGTCTGCCAAGGCTGGAATCCTTGTTTAAGTGCCATCTGTGTCAGAATTAGAAGCAAACTGTGTAAAATAGTTCCATTACTCATTCTAAATTGCAGATCAGACCAGGTCTGATAATGTTTACAGAAGTATCCACAGCACCTTCTTTCTGGGATATAGCTACTGTTTCCACAACAGCAGAGTTAACTGGGTAGAAGCTAATTTAAAACTGTCAAGAAGAACCCCAGCAATGTTCAGCCAGTGCTATAGCAAAAAGTCATGGTCTGGTCATGTAGCCCAGGTGGTGGAAGAAGCTAGAAATCTCAGCTGATGAAAGCAGAATGCAGTCTTCCTCACTAACCCCTATGTAAGATAGGTATGCCTGAAAATAACAAAAAGAAACAGATTGTTTATTAAGGCTGGAGTTCCCTGTCCTCATGCTTCTGGTCTCTTGACTAATGGGTGCTAGAAGATAGATGCCATCACCACACTATTCTTCTTCCATGCATTATTGTGTATTGATGAGTCATTTCTGTTACTCCATGTCTATACCGATTTTTATCCTCAGGAAATAGTTGCACATGATGACCCAGACTGTGTGCTGGCTGAGAGGCAGCGTGTCAAGGGTCACATTGAGGAGCAGTGGTTTGCTTTACTAGGAATCTATTACAGTTACAGAAATCGTAGCTATTTTGATCTGCTGTTGTTTGGTCAAACTGCAAATAGCAGTGGTAACACCGGAACCAGAGCTTCCTTAAATAAGGACAACACCCATATCAGTTTAAACCTGCTTTCACTCACCTGCACTGAGAGATACAAGAAAACTTGTGTTCAGAAATAAAATAAAATAATAACTTTTTAAAGCGACCTTCTGCTTCCTTCACAAGAAGTTTTCTGCTGATTAAAAGTTCCAGGGAAGTTGAGTTGTCACTTTGAGTTGCATCTCTCAATAGTTCCTCTAAAGTTTATCCCAGAATGTAATATTAATATGCAGAGGTTCATCATTTCACTTCTACCATTAGCTTTTAGGTTTTGTCTGCTGCTAGGCATTTGGCAGCTAAGACTTAGGACTAGGAGAAAACTAGAAATTGTTACTGAGAAATCTTCATTTAAATGCAGAGAAGAATGAAGGATTTTGTTTTAGCGGGACACAAGAGGAAGAGGAGAGAAAGGGCAGAGAAATGAAGGGAAGGAATTGTAGAAATTATTTATTTAAATATGAAACTCTGCTTACAGTTTCTAGATGGACTTGGGAATGAATTTAATTTGTCTG
Organism: Corvus kubaryi; assembly: GCF_017639235.1. Taxonomy (NCBI): domain Eukaryota; kingdom Metazoa; phylum Chordata; class Aves; order Passeriformes; family Corvidae; genus Corvus; species Corvus kubaryi. The sequence continues at coordinate 13,970,177 of NW_024582061.1, read as the reverse complement.
TTTGGAGAAATGAGTATTTCTCAATGTGGAATATAAAGTGTCACTGAATGATGAAATGGGGGGAGCAAGAAGAATTGAGAACTATTCAAATGAGGTGATGTTTTCAGTTGATATTTAGGCTTCTCAACCCAGCTTCTTCTTTTCTCCCTCTTTCTGAGTCCCCTGCTGTGCCCCTGAACCTCAGTACTAAATTCTCTTGGTGATTGTTTTCCCTTCTGTCTTCAGTTAATGCTGCTGCTAATCAGTACTGCAAGTGAAATTTTATGTTCAAAAATTACTGGACTTCAGTGTATGGATCTGCTTAATTCAATATTTTTCATGCTGAAGGTGCTAGAGAGGTATATGCTACTGGATAAAAATAAGAAATGAAAACCAATTATTCTAGCATTATTAAATACCCAAATATATGTTCTTTAGCTCATGTTGTTCTTAAGAATATTAGCTTTCATTGTTTTGTTAACAGAAGGGATGTATGAGGCTTCCTGGTATTTTTATGTAAAATGAACTGACATTAACCTTGAGGCTCTTCAAGCAGCAGTTAAATTCCATATTTCTGTAGTCTCATCATTTTTCAATCCTAAGACTAGTTCTAGAGTGTGTGCCTCAGATTTAAACCTGTAGGTTTTCATTCATGTAAGAAAAATTTTCAAAGATAAAATATTGGCTGGCATGCTTGGGAATTCTTAAATGAGATAAAGATGGTTCGTACTGCTTTAAAAGGGTGCAATTGTCTGTATTTTTTGATTCCTCAATATTGAGCATATTGTACAATTAGATGCTGTTTTATCAAAGGAGAGAACTGGAGCATTGAAGAATGAGGTCCCTGTAAAGGTGGACATTTTTTGTTGCTATTATTGGAATATGTTATAACTCATGTCCTTGATCTTGATCTTCCAGAACTCTTTAATATCAATGACATTTATGAGAAATCTGTTCCTCTTCAGTGACTATTCCAAGTAGTAGAAATCAGTAGGTGATGATGTTGTGAACAGTTTTTAGTTACTAGGAGAGCTGCCTGTTGATATTAACTTCCACAAAGCAAAAATGATCAGTTTAGGAAATGGCAGAAACTTTTAGTTTGCAATGTCTTCCTCATTGAGATTCATGTTGTCAAAATGGGGGTGCTACAAATGAAGAAAGAAGGGAAAATACCAGTACTGATACTGAGTGTATTGGAACATGGGACATGGTAGTGGCTAAGCCAAACCATTTGGTGATGGGCAGGTACCTTGAGAAAGAAGCAATCTGTATGGGAATAAAACTCACATCCTTCCATAGTTGCTCTCAGACATCAGGTGGGAAGAAGGGAGTATAGCCACAGTGGCTTAAGTTCCTACCTTTCCTTCCAAACATTGCACTCTGCCTGCCATTTCTCTTGTTCCCACTATAATGCTGCTGCAGCTTAAAGGCTGCCAGATTAAAATAGCAGCTTCTAGCAAACTTCTGGGGTCATTCTGACTTACAGTGTTTAGGTTAGCCATGTAGATCCTTCGTTGCTGGAACACCTCTTTTCCACGTGAAGGCATTGCTTTGGGAATGATTCCTCCACAGCCAAGATCAGGATGCTTTCCAGCTGGTTCAGACAGTGGAGAACTGTGCACAGTGATGTCTTGCAATATGGTTATCAGCTTTGGAATTTACATCTGTACTGTTGCTATCCAGAGTCTTGCCCCTTGCTTTTGCATGCTGTGCTGGGGAAGTTGGACTTAAAATCTCAATTTGTTCATACTACCGGTTCCACTACTATCATGCCACTACTCTCAGCCTGGCACCTGAGTTATATTGAACTGCATCAAATACTAAAAGCATCTGAGGTGCTGTTTAGTAAGCTTAAATCTTGATTTATATGACTGTTGCAATGTGAATAACTGTGCACAGTTGGTGAATGGGTTGAGAAGAAAGATGTTCCTAAAATTTTTTCTTTATTAAGATGAGCAAAAATAGTAATATTGTGCCACTAGTATGTAAGCAGTGGAATCTGATGACAGTATTTTTCATATGCAGAATACCTTTACCAATTTCCTAGTCTTAGACATGTTGTGGAAATAAATTAGTAGATTCCTGAATGCTTTACAGAGCTCTTAGAGTGAGGAAAATGACAGCGTAGAAAGATAAACCCATTCTGTGACAACAAACTGATGCCGTGCAGATGAAGTGATTTGAGCAAAGTTTCCCAAGTGGTTAATCAAAAAGCAAAGAGCAGAACTCTGGTTTCCTGAAAGAGTCACTGTCCTGTGCCTTAAACAGGTGAAAATGCCACTGTCTTTGGCAAGAACTATTGCTTAATATGGTTGTGCCTTAGATGATAAAACCAAGTCCCTAATGATACCTGGCATATAATAATTATATTGTGTAAATATTCAGAATATATGTGCATCCTAAAACAAACAAGCAAAAGTTAATTGACAAATGGATAAATGACAAAATAAACAGATCATAGTGAAATTTACAAATACTCTTTGTTGATTTAGAGGCAGTGCTGTGACCAGGGGAAGAAAGGAGTGTGTTTTACTCCTTGAAAATAGAAAATAATGCAACACTTAAAGAAGGAAATAGAAAAATGCTTGAAGGAGTAAATGAATATATCTTGGTATTTAAAGGTTGTAGGTTATTGTTCGTTAAATACATGGAGTTTGTCTATGGTCAGGTGGTGCTAACAACCTAGAGAATGTAACTGGAAAATGCCACTGCCATTTAGAAGAAAAGATGCCATAAATGAACAGTAAGGAGGCCAGAGTATCCACTGAATTATTGACACATGTTAACTGGATTAAAAATGTGGCACTTTTATTGATTGCATCATTTTATATCAGTTTTGACCCATGATGAGTAGGGGCAGACACAGAATTTGTCTGAACAGAAAGCTACTGCCATGTTGCTGGGCAAATTTGTTAAGGGTGCACGGGTGGAGAGAATGAGAGGAACAACACTGAGGTAAATCCATGTTTGCCAGGTGTCTGAAGGTGATGCAGTTTGATAAAGAACAAATTTTTCAGACATCCTAAAGGATGTCTGAAATCCTAAGATCTGAGATCCTAAGGTCTTCAAGTTTTTCATAGTGAGTTTCTTCTTCCCTTTCTGTTCTCAGTCTAAAAAATGCTGTATTACACATCAGCAGTAAAGATTTCTGGACCTGAGCTTAGTATCAAAAATTCTTTGAAATAATTAATTTTACAGCATATTTTATTTTAAGTGTTTGGGTTTTGTTCCTCAGTTTCATCTGTCCTGCAATTGGACCCTGATCTGTTAAGGAAGGCGTTATGTTTTGTTTATGGTAAGATTTTTTTCTTTTCCTTTTGTCCTAACCTTAAAGTATGAAGTTGCTGTATATGAAAGTAATATGATCTGAGAAAAGATCTTGACATTCTGGTTGAAGTAGTGGAATTGTGAAAGTAATACAGAAAGCAGTTATTTATTCATTTTATTAAAATGCCTGGAGGCTCTGGTTGAGACAGGGCTCACTGCATGCTGGGTGAAGCACAAGTACACTCAGTGTACCTGAAGGGTGCTTTATGGTCAGGAAGGCTGGTCTAAACCAGCAGCAAAACACTGGTTTGTGGCTGGAAGTTTTCTGAAACAGCAGTGCCTTAGAAGAGTCAGGTGATGGTTGAGGTTGGAAGGGACTGCTGAAGGTCGGTCTGCTCCATCGCCCTTGCTCAAGCCACCTAGAGCCAGGTGCCTAGGACTAAATCCAGATGGCTTTTGAGTATCTTCAAGGATGAAGACTCCACAACCTCTCTAGGCAACCTGTGCCAGGGCTCAGTTACCCTTACAGTAAAAAGTGTTTCCTGATGTTCAGGGGGACTTTCCTGTGTGTTTCGGTTTGTGCATGTTGCTTTTCCTGTCACTGAACACTACTGAGAAGGATCTGGCTCTACCATCTTTATACCCTCCCTTCAGATATTACTCTTGTCATTCCTCACTAGTTTTAGCTCCAGGTGGGCTCTGGCTTTCCTGACTGCATTTCTTCATGCTCAGGCAGCGTCTCTGTACTCCTTCCAGTCTACCTGTTCCTGCTTTCTCCTTTTGTATACTTTCTTTTTGTATTTGATTTTTGCCAGGACCTCCTTTTTCATCTCTATAGGCCTTCTGGTATTTTTGTGTGACCCCCTTTGAGATGAATGTTTCTTGAGTTTGGAGGAGGTAATCCTTGAGTATCAAGCAGTTTTCTCTGACCCCTGTTTCCCTCCAGGGCCCTATCCCATGGGACTGTTTTCATGCAGGTTCCCAAAGAGACTGAAGTCTGCTATCCTGAATGCCAGGACTGTGATCTTGTTTATTTGCCCTTCTCCCTCCTATTGGTCTTGTGAATGCGACCAGGTCACTGTAACTTAAGGCTGTCTGTGGTCTTCATGTCCCCAAGGAGCCCTTCTTTTTTAGTAATTATGAGGTCCAGCACAGAATGTCCCACTGTTGGTTCCTTTATCACTTGGGTCAGGAATTTATCAGTGCTCTCTGGGAGTGCTCTGGATGCTTCTCCCTGGGTTGTCCTTCCTGCCCATACCACAGTGGTTTAAGTCCTCCCTGACAAGGACCGGGGCCTGTGAATATGAGGTTGCTGCTCCCTGTCTGTGCTGCTCCACTTGATTTCCTGGCCAGGTATGCTGTAGCAGATGCTCACTCACTACAGTGTCACCCGTGCTGGTCTGCTCTCTAATCTGTGCCCATAAGCTCTCACTTAGCTCATCATCCATGCCCAGACAAAGCTCCATGCATTCTGATGCCTCTCTCATGAAAGGTGTCTCCACCTCCAAGTCCTTCTGACATGCTCATCCCAAAGAGCCTGTATGCCTCCTTTGCAGCACTCTACTCATGCAAGCCATTGCAACGTGTCTCCATTCATCCCAGCAAGATCATAACCGTGAAACTGCACACAAATCTTGAATTCCTCGTGTTTACAATATTGATGTTTATTCATGCAAAAAATAAATTCCACCACGGAGGGAAGCAATTCAGATAAAAGCACTGTTTTTTGCCAATATAACTGTGACTAGTGTGGCAGCTTCTGCTAGCCAAGTGACATCAATCAGCAGTCAGTCTTCACACCATCAACCAATATAGCTGGAGTGTCAGAAATTCCCAACTCAAGAAAGCACTCGTGCCCAAAAGAGCTTAGAAAACAGAAGAGTGCGCTGAAGTGTTTGAAAACTGATAGTTTGTACTTTCTGCTTTTTAAAATTTCTTTTTAGGCTGTCCTTTTAATCTCAGTAATTTGTCATTTGAGTAATGCTTGCTTATTTGTTGGTGGCTTTGTTTGTTAAAATGCCTTTGGAAAAAATACAGTTTGTATTCCTGTGTTGGGATCTACCGAAAGCAGCAACATGGGACAGTTCTGAAAAAATCCCTGTAGTTCTGGAACGCAACTGATTTTTCTCTGTTAGGTTGCATTTTTTTTTAAATTGGGGTGGTATTTTAAGTATATTTTTATATTTTATTTGAAAGTGATAAAATAAAACATTACAGTAGTATTTAATACCATTTTTGTACTATCTAAACAAAACCTTTAGCAGGATTGAGACAGATCCCACTGCACCTGCCATGTGATGGTAATTTATGAAGATGAAATGTATCTAACATGGCAGGAACTGAGTCATTCATCACAGATAGCAAAAAATATAAGTATCCTTGTGTTTTTTGTGTCTCTTTCTTTACCTGTATTCACAATGCATCTCTGAGTTTGTGATACAACTATTTTGATCACCAAGAACTCGTATTTGGTCTGTTTTGAGTCAGGTATGGGGATCATTTTTAGGACTTGGTGTCTTTGATTAATCAGAACAAAGTGGAATTTCTGGTGAAGTTTTAGTGGATTGAGCACTGGTTTTGCAGCAGGTCAGAGATAACACTATTAAGACAGAGAAGCATTTTCAGGATCTGTTTGTAATATTGATTTCTTTCTTTCTAGTGAGAAATAGCCCCAATTGTTCAGGTTGTCTCAGATCCATTTTCAAATCCTCATTACTTTTAGCCAAGGAAATTGTTACATGATACTCTAGCATGTTTTCAGTTAGATAGTCCTGTCAAATGCTAACCTGGAAGCCAACTTCCATGCTTTTTCTGCTGACTGGAGTTTTTATGTGGGTTGACTGAGGTAACCCTGTGCAAATTCCCACTAGTAATCAAACCTGCTGAACTAGGCTGAGCAATGGGAGGACGTGAAACCTGTGCTTCTTGCTCCTAGTTAGCTTCTGTTCCTTTCTCAGTATCAAGTTCAAGCTCCTAATTTTTCAAAGCCCTTCTCAAAACCTGAGTGGCAATGTTTCTGCCAGGTTCACAGGGCTTCAAGCTGGGCCCTTAATGAACTGGACATTAAATACTGAAGTGAAAAACTTGGCCGTTCTCGCTTTACTTTCTCTATGATCTGTCTTCCTGAAATCAGTGCTGCTAATAGTGAAGTGAGTGAGGTACTAACAGTACAGATGAAGACCTGTCAGAGTCCTGCTCTGAGTTAGCTCACTATCCATCAGCTACCAGTGTTTTCTGTGGGGGAATACTTGCATGCATATTGTGATGTTTTGGGATGGCATGGAGTTCTCCAAAGAGATCCCAACATTGATCTACATTAGTAGTGTTTGACATCCCACATGACTATGAATGTAGCAGATAATGCTTTGTGATGCATCTTTTTGCATAAGACTTCCCTATTAGAGGTGGCTAAAGAGCCACACAGCACCCTAGAAAAAGAAAATGGAATTCAGAAGAGCATGCAATGAGCAAACTTTAACAAATTACATTTTTGTATCTACCGTCTTGACTCTACTGTGGCTTTGGAAAGGCAGTAATGGAAGCTGCAAAGGAAAAACACTGTTCTTAATAAGAATATAAAAACTTTTTGAATGGTGGTATAGAATAAAATAGATGTTGCAGGTTTTATGTGAGAAGAGCAACAGGAATTTCAGTGGAAAAAGTATTAGAATTGAAATTAAATCAGGTCTACCAGAATCTCTCAATATTCAGTAGTGTAGTGTTTCTTTGTTGTTATAGTACTGCAGAACCTGTTTTGATGCATCACTACAATGGAAATGAAACCGCAGCTTACAAAATTAAAGTATCATCCATCCATCCATTTTGCTACCAACTTCTGCATCCTCTGTTCTTGCTTCCTTTTACTGAAACAATGGTTCTTTTATGTCTTGGCATGTTAATATTTGCAAAGTGTTTTTGAAAGCTGAAATGCACAAGAAAGGTGCTAAGTATTCTTGCTTTCATTTGGAACTAACTTTCATTCAAGATGTTCTTGCCATGGCTTATACTTTGTGTGAAAACTGGAGGGGATGAAGTGATCTTAAGAATTTTGGGCTTATGGATAGGAGAGCTTTGCTCTAATTCTGTTGCTCAGGAGTATCTTTTTGATGCAGGCAAAGATCTGTATTCTAGAAGCTGCTTTGCTAAGGGCTGGCATAGGAGTGTATCTGAGATTGTTACATCAGAATGCAGAATGGGATATGCTTGGTGCATTTAATTCATGTCTCTGAGCATCACTGGATGTCCAAGGTGCTGCTGTACTTGGTAGGGTTTTTTCTTTTCTCTCCCTGCATGTCTGTAGCTAACAGACCGAAGTTTTGGATTCATAGGTATTTATTTCTTTAAAAAAACCTGAATATTCAAATAAAGTAGAGATTCTCTAACCAGACTTGGCACAGTTACCGTAAAATTTGTTGCCATTGTGAAACTACAGATGGGAGGAAGAAGTTCTGCAGAAACCAAATTAGAACACTTGACATGTCTAACTGTTTGTCCCATGTTTATATTTAATATATTAATCTGAAAATCAGTGAATGCTCCGGATCTATTAGGAATATCTTCCTTTGAGGTGAAAATGAGTATGAAATATTACATAGTCAAAATTCTCATCTGCAAGGTCATTAACTCCTATGAAATTATTTAGGATAAATGGTGATCTGTAGGCAATTTTCAACGTTCTTCTTAATTGGCTAGGAAATGCAGACTCACCTATGTTATTTTTATCTGCATGTGCATCTTAAACATTCAGGGGTTGACAAACTGAAACAACTGATTTTAAACAAAGTATAAACTGAAACAGGTCTAATTTCTGTAAATACAACTTAGGAAATTGTATTAGGCATATTGACAAGCCATTGAGGCTTGCTCCAACTATGTAGGAATGTAACAGCATGATGTCTGTCAATTTGAATTTTGGAACAGGACTTGAATACATGATCCTGAAAAGTTGCAAGAAGTGTTTTCTTTGGCCCTGAGTGGTATTCATTACCTCTTGCCTTCAGTAGTTGTCTTTATTCAAGCGTGTTGTGGTTTAGAAATGGTATTCCCCAATTAAGTGTTCTCACTGAAACACTCTGAACGATGTGGTGCTTGTTCACTTTGCCTTTTCCTTCCCCCATCTGGCAGGCTGGGGAGGAGAATTGGAGGCACAAAAGATAAAGGTCACAGATTGAGAAACGAACCATTTACTGTTTCTTATTTTCTTATTTCCTTGCTGTTTACGAAACAGCAAGGAAATAAGAAAATGAACAGTAACAGCGACAATCCTAATGATAGAGAGTCCGAGGAAGAGGTGAATGTACCGAGCTGTTCCCTCTGCCACGCTATGGTACCCTGGGAAGAACCCCTTCCTTCATCCCCAGAAAATGACCTGAGGTGGTACAGAATAACCTCCAGGTCCCAGCCATGCCCCTTCTGGCTACGGCAAAAATTAACCCTGTTCTGGCTGGAACCAGGACAAGATGCATATTTACTTACCAAAGGAAGGTGGGTGGATTGCTTCACAGGACAAATGAAAGGCTTAAATGGCGTTATATCTCCATGTCTTTTATGGGAAATTTCATGTCATAAGAAGCATATTTCCTCCTGTACAAATGTGAAATTGTGTTGTAAATGAAATCTCTTAATTACTGCTCAGCTTTGCTAAGCTTTTCACTTTAGTCAGCAATTGCCTTGCTGAAAAGTACCATAATTTTGAAGCAGAAATTTAGGACTGAAGATTTCCAACCAATTCTATTTTCCTCACCATTAAGAGAATGGTGGCTTAGCAGTCAGGAAGAAGAGCATTCTGGTTTTGTAAATAGTATTCGAGTTTTCTCTTATTAGTAGATTAGAACAGCATGCTCATATTTCTCCTACACCTCCTGACTAGCGCTCTCACTTCTGGTTTTGCTTTTAGGTTTTAGACCCCACCTTTCACTATACTGCTTCATGTTTTTACTGATCAAATTTTGATCCACGTTTTGGATCAAATGTGTATATGTGTCTCTAGGAAAGAGCGCTTGCCTTGAGACCAAAAGTTTGCAGTTTCTTACTGGGGGGAAAAATGGTTGATAGTAAGATAGGTTTTTGGATTGCTTTTATTTCTGTATTCTGAAAAGTATTCTTAGAAATTGAGAAGTGTATGTGTCTGTAGTGATGTTTGTAATTCTAACAGGGGTGAGGTGGCATGATGACCCATATAAGATTTGTGGGCTTCTTGGTGAAATCTTTTAATTGTCCACTTAGGGTTGCACAGTGTTGATTTCTCATTGTATCTGGAGTCCAGGTTAAAATCTGAACTTGTACGCTGTATAATTTGAGCATATTTTCTTAACTCAAGTCTTCATTTTGACTTGGACTGTGGTAAGTTTACACACTGCAGTCTGTAATGAATATTATAAATATTGTTAATGAAAGTGGTGGTCTTCTTTGGGAGTTGATGACTCCTTTGTTGCATCCCCAAATGTATGTACAGTTGATTGCTGTACTTGCCTGTTTACTCTGATTTAGCCACTTGTTTTCCTTAATGGTACCTTTGGGTTTTGTGAGAACCTTTTGAACAAGCATAGTTTCTTGCATAGGTATTTGCACTATGGTGAGCACAACAAGAACCATGGGTCTTCGGTGGTGCCTGGCAACCACAGTCCATGGTGCCGAGCATAGTGCTCCGTAATTGAAGCATACACAGTTGGACAGGACTGGCAGAGCTCATTAAAAACAGACTCTTACATTAAGTTTACTGTGTGTACCTTTTAAAGCTTACCCTACACTCTCCCTTAACATGGGAGAGGGTTTTTCTGTTTGCCATTCATAACTATAGGGAACTCAAGCCTTCAGATAGCAAGTGTAGTAACAGCTACAATATAAAAATAAAGGTGGAGGTACTAAAAGCAAAGAGGGACGATGCAGAAACCATTCTGTAATCCTCTGAGATAATGACCTTAAGCCACACATCCTTGTGATTTATGCACTTGTTTTATTTGTTGTCTTGGACAGAAAGCTTTGTCACTGAAGAGATTTGATAATAGCCTGTTCAGTATGATTGTAGTCTCTTGTATTCATGTAATAAAATGTAATTTTGGACCATTTATGGGTTTAGTCATCCTTGCTGTATGCATTTCACCTCTGATTTCACTTTCAATAGCTTAGATCAAGCTGGATAAGGACTTTCTGCTCACTTAGCTCTGTTCCATGGTGGTACTACATAGACATGTCTTCCATTTTGTGCTTTGAAATATTGTAACTTGAGTAAGATACACGTACACTGTACCTGTGGTGTGTGTTATGTGTAGTTGGCATATGTGAATATAGGTTGGTAAAACTTGCAACTTTGTGTACTTTTTACAAATATTGCCACCAGTAAAGGCCTATATTAGGAGAAGCAATCTTAAGTAGAAGAAAAATTGCAAAAAATTTCTTTACTTTCCAATTTCACTGCAGCCACAGTTTTATGGTAGTAAATGTTGCAGTACTAGAATCTATAAAGGATGGAAGTGAGTTCCAGATCTTGAGGGACCCAGCTCATTCCAAGAGACATGCTCTCGAGTAGCTGAGGAGAATGTATGTGGAAGAAAGGTTATATTCTGGAGCAGGGAAGAAGGAGATTGAGAAATTGCTAATCTGTATTGCTGTTTTTGAGGTGGAAAATCTATTTGAGAGGAATTTTTCTGGGAAGGAATTTATGCTGGAAAGAAGTACAAATGGCGCTTTTAACTTGCTTTTTCTCTGACTGTGCATCTTCTCACTGCATTAAAACATTGCCTTTGATTTTAATCCATAACCTTGTGATGAAAAAGGTTGTTCTAGTGCTAGTCTTTTATGTCCTCTAAACTGAGTTGGCTTCCCTGCTGTGACTTCAATAATGCATCATTTCCTAAGTTCAGAGGATTTGATGTGTTTAGGGTGAATTTGTGACTTGTTGTTAGATGGTTAAAAGGAAAATAGCTATAATGGATTGGATGCAAAGCTGCTTCCCCAGCTTCTCTCCCATCCCGCCCACTAACATGCAGAAGCATCTGTCTCTCATCTCCTCTTTGCCTTGTGCTATGTGCGAGTGCGTTTTGACAAACATTTCATGAACAGAGATCTTTGAAAAACCTCTGAGACAAACCAACAGTGGTGAGAAAGGCAAGTAGTTCTGTCTTACTAGATAGCTCCTTGTGCAATAGAGGGTGATGCTATGGCAAATAAAAATATTTTTGTAGTAAATGTTACTACAGCATATGAACCTGTCTTGTCTAGCTCTACTGAAATACAGCATCTCTCCATTTATAACTGTTACTTAAAACTTGAAAAACAATGCAGGGAATTTTGGCTGATATTCCTCATATAAGTTAGAAGATGCTTTTTATGTCATTTCATGAATGTGTATTCTGTCTTTTGAATTATCTGAATGCCATGTAAAAGAGGACATTTTCCAGTTGAAGATTATGACTGTGTTGTGCTTTATTTTTAAAATGTCACACTTTTTGTGTTTGCAGATAGAAATGATGACTGAAATATTTTCTGTATCTTGAAGAAAGATTGATGATGGGCAGAAACTCATAGTAATATAAGAGTAGTTTTCTAAATGTGTAGGATACATGTATTGCTTTATTATTTGGAACACGTGTGTGGTGCTTTCAACTTGGGAGCATAAAGGTGTGTAAACCCCTACTTTTAATTTTTTTATGTGAACTTGCTGCAGTGATTTTGCTTGTTACTTACTCCAGTGGTATAAGGAGGTTTTTTAGATAACACATCTGGAAAGAGTGAAATAACATGTTCTGAAAACACCCCCAAATCTTTTGCAAGTAATGCTACAGTTTCCAGCATAGATGAGTAAAACAGTAAGAGAATGGCAGCAGTGTAAAACCAAATACTTTTTCTTGTTCTTCAATGCATGTCCCTCTGCACTGATATGCCAGAAGTATGTTATTACTGTACTTGTATTTCGAATCAATTCTTTGCTTGCCTGTACTGTTGCACCTTGAGTTGGAAAGAGGTATTAAGTAAATTCAATCCCACTTAAAAAACAACCAAACAAAAGGAAATTGAGAACAATAAAACTCATCCTTTTTCAGGTACCTGAGAGATTTATATATTGTGAATACTTTGTCAGCTTCTTGTGGGGGTTCTCTCTGCACCAGAACAACCCGTTCAGTGTGTTCCAATCAGAACAGACAGTAGAGCTTCTGGCCACAGAACTCCAGTGGAACCAAAAGTGGTCCAACTAGACAGCTGAGCTACTCAGAACCTGAGCATTCATGTACCTGGCTAGGAGATGTCACTTTCAAATTTAAAGGAATTGATGTACAAATCCATCCAAACCCCCTGTAACTGGATGAAATACCTCTGCCTTGCTTCACTGACAGGCTTACGAGATTCTTTAGGGTACAGGTGATTTCTGGAAGAAGAAATCTTGTCATCGTACCAAAGCCTAGAGAGAACATTTTGTGGCCTTTTCTAAAATGATGTAGTTGTAGTTTGGTTTAGTTGACTTCATACTTCTGTGTAAAAAGAAGGTTGTCTGAAAGTTTGACCACATACATGTGATTCGACTTTGTTTGAGGAGAAGAGATAGGTAGGCTTCCTCATTTATTTAGGATTTTTATTCTTTGTATATGCACTTCACTGTTGTGTTGCTGTAAGATGCTTTTTGCTTTTATTAATTTATTTTGACACAGGTTTTATATTCAGTTTTATTTCAATTTTATCCAGTTCTGGTTTTCTTCTGCTACAGCTGTAATATTGAAGCTGACTGTTGTCCAGGATCTATTTCCCTTTCTATTGTCCATCTTTTAAAACAACAGCATGACAATAAATTGTGTAGTGTTTTGTTTTCCCCCTAGGGGTGGTTGCAGAGATTAGCAGGACAATCAAATAGTAGGGGAAAGCATCTGGAAGGTAAGACTTTCCAGATGGATATCCTGTTGAGATATAATAGGGGACATGATTGGTATTTTTGTTTTGTTTTGTTGTTTAGGAGTGTAGGGTGTAAAAATTTTGCTCTGCATTCCTTAGTCTTTTCATTTTTCCTTTTTTTCTTTTTTTTTCTTTTTTTCTATTCTCACCCCCCCCCCCCCCCCCCCCAATGAGATGTTTGCTAATGCCAGAGAAATCAATCTGATTATCTGGCCTGATGATTCAGACTGTAGAATTCCAACAGCTATTCCTGTCTACAGGAATTTAAGAGTCCATAAGCAAAGATTAAGCTATATCTAATGCTGAGATTTTCATCTTTATTTTTTAGATTTTGAGTCGGAGAAGGTCCCACATTTTATAGTTTGATCACTGATGGCTTTGTCTTTTACTATCAGTTGTGTTTCCTGTTTTTTTCCCCAGGTATTTCTGTCGGAAGCCAATTGATCAGTGTTGGCTAAAAGCACAGACCATTCAGAAAACAATGTACAGATGCCCAACTGACCTAGAGAAAATATTTAAAGAGCATGAATCAGATCAAAAACTATGGAAGCTCAAAAGATTGGAGGCATAGCTATACCTGTACTGAGGTTAGTAGTAGCAAATACTGAATGGCACAAATGATCTCTGTTTTTCAAAGAAGCTTAAGAATATGGTAGCACATTTTATTAGTAGTTCTTTGAATAAAGTAGGTCAGCTGGAATAAGAAAAGACTTCACATTTCTCAACAAAACAAAAGGTAACTATATCCTACAGATATTGGGAGAATGGGAGCCAGCTAAAAGTTTCAAATTAACTTCCCTAGCAAGATTAAATGCTGTACGCTACGTGAAATTCCTCTTCCCCACCACCCTTCTAAAATTCCTTTTTTCTTTCTGGCTGGCCCAAGACTTAATATTACCAGTAAAAGAACATTATCATCCCACATGATGACTTAAAATTGAAGGAAAAGCACAGTTAATGTTTCAGTACGAGTTCTTAAAATCCCTTTATTGAGATTTAAATGAAAAAATTGCATCCTATATCTGGAAAGAAGTGAATTCTTTTTCCCTGTAAGGCTAACCCTTTCTTCTCTACCCCAAGCATTAGCCTGATATTTTTCTGAACAAAGTGAAAATCAATAACTGAACTTGGCCATTCTGCTCCCTTGATAACTACATGGTCCACTGTTACTTTCCTGCATTGGCAGCATTAAGTTGCAACACAGGTCCTTTTCTCCTTTAAAATTTCATGTGAGTTTTCTCTGGTATTTTATGATAATTGTTCCCTTCATTTATATGGTTGCCTGAATAATCTTTATAGGAGCATGAGAGAAATGAGAGAAGGAAGACTACAAGACTGGCTAAATCCCAAAGCAACTCAGATTTAAGTGTTCTGTTTTTGGGGTAGGCATCTGACTAGAGCCACTGTCAGCTGACATCTGGGGAGTGTGTGATCAGCTTTCAGCCATCCCTGAAATTCCCTATGGAAGCAGAGATCAGGGTCAGTATCAAGTTCAGAAGATCAGTACTGCTCGTCTGTTACCCGCAAGAGGTTTATTACTGGGTAAAACTGCACTAAGGCACATTTCTGTGGCATTCCCTTCAGATCCACTGATGACATTAACTACTTCTTAGCGCTGTTAAAAACTTCATAGTGGATTAAAAAGCACACAAGTTCCTCCTTGAGCTTTTCATTCAGTGGTCTATTATGGAAGTCTTTTCCCTGTCTGTCCTCTGAGCACACCCATGACTTTTGGTTGTATTTGTGAGGTATTTTTCCTAGCAATGACAGTAGATCTCTAATGGAGAATTTTTTTTTTCCAAAATTGATCTCCTTCTGCACTAAACAATTGCACTGCTCATATTCTAAGAATTTTTATTTAAGTTAATCTGCATGTGAATGGAAAATATTGAGCTGGTTTATGTTTTATGTTTAAAACTTCAGAGGGCTGATGAAGAACTAAGTTTGTTTCATAAATGGAGTAACTCCTGGACCAAGCCAAAACTATTCTTTGACATGTACTTTGTCCTCATATGTTGTGTGCTACAGCCATTCCATTTATTACCTCTCTTATGAGAGATGGTTCACTAACTTACAGAACAAGGATTGCTTTGCATCTTTCTATTAAATTTGCAAACACAAACAAGGAGAGGGGTAGATTAGTTGCTTCTCCATAAAAGCTTCACTTTAAAAAAAGTTGAGAACCTCAGTGGCTGTGAATAAAGCATTTTTTCCTTTTTTTTTTGGTTGTTTTTGTTCTTCTTTTCACCTCATAGAGGCTTAAAAAATATTTACTTGGTCCAGACTTGGGAATTCAAGAACAGACTGCTACATTAGCATGTTTGGCCATGTTTTGCTTTCTCTTGCCAAGAATTGTTTTTCTATCTATTAATTGGAGCTGCTGCTGTCTGTGCCAAAGTAATAGCGATTTTTACATGCAGAACCAGCATACCAGTCAGTAATTAGCCACAAGTTCAGAGGTCTCCTCCCCAGTGTATTGGTAAAGGCTCACAACTAAAGTACTGCCATCATCTCATGCGTTCTGTTTCAAGTTGTTACTAGAAGCGGGGGATAATTCATGATGGTACTTCCCTTGTGAGTGAGTGTTAGAACCAAGTTAATAAGCACCATAGCTTAAAGGAAGGTGGTCTGTTGGGGTGACAGCTGGCCTGGACACTGGGTGTGTAAATATTCCTTATGTTCCCAAGTGGGAACTTGTAAAGGATTCTTGTAAAACACAAAAGGAAGGATATGTTTAGTTCATTGTGCATTTTTCAACTACTGATAATATAAGTTTCATAAAGTTGATAGCTGGTGCTGTCAAATTTTAGACTGTAAATCTTATGATCCTGCTCGAATGACTGAAGTGTTGTCCTCTTGGATAAACTGTCCTTACTAATTTCCTCAAAATACCAGGAGCTGCAGGGGGAAAAGCAAGTTTGCACATGTATTTTATGCCCAGTGGAGAACAAAGTGAGGTGGTTACTGCCTTCTTACTCTACAGATTATGTTGTTTTAAAATCATGTCCAGACCACCTTTATGATGATTTCAGGCTGTTTAAAACCTGAGATCCCTCTATCAAGACTGGTATCAGTGCACGTCAAAAAAGTGATAGATAACAGCACCCTTAGACATACTTGACCACTGCTGGCATACAAGTAGAGATTTGTAAAAGAAATACTAAAATTTTATGAGTTTGGTATGAGCACAGCATGTGTGTGTAAGCACCAGCTGGACCAAGCAAAGCAGTTAAAAGCACAGGAACAATCTACTTCCATGTATACTATTGTCTTGAGATTTGCTTTGGAAGCTTTTGCTGATTCCATTAGAAAAAAAAAAATCCTTTTCCTTTTAGAGACATTTAAATTTTCCATGTTTTCTTGTTCTTGATCTTCGTAATCAATCCAGCTGTTTGTGAACTCTTGACCATCCATAGTATGCAAACCAAAAAATCTGGCAGACAAAGGCTTGCTTTGCTTCCTTTTGTAAATTTTGTGTCAATCAAGATTTTAAACTAATCTTTGGACTTTTTGTAATGCCAGTCACTGTCATATGTGACCATGTTTGAGGGTGACACGTCCATGTATGAAGTCCTCAAGAGCCTTTCTAGAATTTTGTGCCTTTATCCCGTCTTTGTTGGGGAAAGGGTTTTTGCTTGGATTTTTTGGCTCTCAAGTGTGTAATTGTACATTTACAATCTCTTTTTTGGTCATCTTCTGAGGTTTTCTAAATGTTGTGGTTCCTAATGGTGTGGAATAAAGGCAAAATCAGTGCTGTCTTCTTTGGATGGCAAGTACACAGCTAATTCCCATGAATGTGTGTTTTATTCCTGACTGTTGTTATCTATGGTCTTTTTTTTTGAAACTTCTAGTAGCTGGGGGAAATTTTACTTTTTTTTTGGTAGACCATGACAAGCTCAAAGATGATGAAACAGTCAGTGGTGAAGCTGTGTTTGCCCCACTGCCAGCCCTGGAAGCAGCAGCAGAGGTAGATTTGGGGAACTCTATGAGACACTCCCTTGCAACTGGGCTCTGAACTGACAGTAGGCAAGTCTTTTTCAGGCAAGAAGGCTGCTGTGTTCTGCCAAGCCTGAATAGAGATTTTGAAGAAATTGCTTCCATTTTCTGACCTAATTACACTTAATTGTGATAATTTTGCCTGGAAGTGACTGATGCAGGGATCAATGTGATGTTGCTATGTTCTCATCTGGGAGAAAAAGCTGTTTCCTTGTAGGCTGGAGGTTGTACAAAAGGTTTCTGATGGCATGTGTGTTTGACTCGTATGATCTTTAGAAATTTTTACCTTTCCAGAACACGATACACATTGCTGTAGATAATAAGGGTTTTTTCGCTAAATCTCTTTACACTTTGCAGTAGTTCCAGCAAGTACTTTCTCAAATTTTTCTTAGTTTATTCCTTTAGAAATGTAGACACAGATGGTAGAGAAATACACCTATAGTAATTGTTCTATCCTTTAGGCACTACAAGAGAGGGCTCTGATTGAGCCATGGGACTAAAAGCAGCTCCAGGGTCTCTATTCCCTCGCATTTCATGTTATGTGTCAGTTACCCACCTGCACGTTGCAGGAGAAAATGTGTGCTGCTCAGCTTTGTATAGCGACCCTGTTTCTCTCCAGATTTCCACACAGGGGGCACTACTTCAGCGATAATGTGGGTCAATGTTATGGACACCTGAGATCCCAAGTTTGTGGCTGACAGTCTGTGCCAGAAATGAGCTCTACTGCTAAAAATGGCTGTTGAAAAAACGAACCAATGTCAATCTATGAGAGAGAAAAAATCAGTTAAATGAAAGAGGGTAATCAGTGGTGAAAGTTCTTGGATGTTATCCTCTGTTTTGTGAGGGCTTTTTAAAATTAATGTGTACTGAAATTTATACAAAATAGAGAGTAAAAGCGACCTTGCCTCTGGAGTGTTTATGCTGAGTTCAGCATGGTAAAATTCTTATCTTGGGGTTTTTTTTAGTATTTTGGTGCCACTAAAGGAAAAATAATGAAATTAGGAATCCAGTAGCAATAGAGGTACTGCATCTTAACTTTTGTACTGTCAAGTACAAAGTTGTGTCACATTATAAAACATGCAAGACCATAAAATTAAAACCGAAGCACTTTAGGAAATAGCAGCATTAAAGTTGCCTGTGTGGCTGCTGGTTTAAATATGTTGTGCAGGCATTTCCTGGAGGAGATAGTAAGCAGATATTTAACCTTACAATATAACATGACTTGACAGCTTGGAACTTTATTGGAACATATTGTTCTGAAGAACATTTTGACACAATCAACCTCTATGGTACTTCTCAGTCAGAAATGTAATTTTCTATTTTACAGGCTGAAATAGTTCATTTGAGGCATTTGGTGTCTGTGACTCTAAGCCATGTCTTTTCCTAAAACATCTTGAGACACCTGAAAGATTGGCATGTTGATTGACCTCACTGGTTAGACTGCATGTTGTGTGAAGAGAAGTGGTCATACAAACACTTGTTGCTCAGTGATTCATGACAGGAAATGTATAAAGCTCAACCAGTAGCAATGAAATTATATAAGTGCTCTCCTTATGCCAGATTTAAAATTGCAAATCATGATGTAACGATGTGAGTGAACTCAGAGGGCAGGGAGACAGGTAGCATAGAAAACCCCTCAGATTTGGGATTTTGCCAGAGCTAGAAATGAATGGAAACAGGACCTTGTGTTCAAGGTTGTGTTTACTTTCCAACCTCAGTCATCAGGTGCGCTCTCTAAAATTAGATAAGGAAGCCTTTATTACTGTCTTCTGGGAAAAAAAAAAAGGTTGCTATCACACTTTCTCCTCTTTCTTACGCTTTTAAAGACTGTTTAAATACAGAATTGGTATACTGGTTGGTCCTGACTAAGCACTCCAGACTCAGGCCTCTTTGTGGGTCTGGCATAGTAGGAGAATTTCTCTTTCTGCTTGTTATCCTGAGCCGTTTAAATGAATTGTAAGTGTGCAGAACATATTACTAACGCTGGGAAGAGCTGAGTAACCATCATGGTCATTCCTACATCAAAACTTTTTTTTCTTCTGTAAGAGGTATATAAACAATGTTCACTACTAGATTGAAATGTTTTTTTTCTTTGGTCATGGTGGTGATGGAGTCAGTGGGAAGAGGAGTAATGCAAGTGGTAAAATAAAAGGCAAGGTAGCTCTTTAAGAAGGGCTGAAGTTTGTCATCATCTTGATCTACTCAGTGCAGGGCTGCACTGAAGAGCTGAGCTGTTCTGCATTATTAAATGCACTGTAGTGTTTTGAGTTCTCCTGGAGGAGGCATGGTTAGCAGTGGGAGCACATTTAGAGAGAAAAAGTTGAGTTCCACTTGTTCCCTGTATTCATGCCTCACAGAACTATGAATGTAAATGCTTTTAAGTCCCACATTTAAAATTCATTTTTCCATGTAAAAAATTTGCTTGATTTTTTTGGTTTTTTTTGGCAGAAGTCTGGGATGATATCTGTTACTCTAGAGATATTTTTGACGGTTTTGCTCATAGTTAAAGACTGTAAAGCTTAAGTGCACAGGTTGGAAAAAGTGGGCCCAACAGATCTACAAGAAATCAAGTTTTTGGGGTCTGTACACCAGGGGTTTCTGTCAGCCGTGCCAGTATCTTAAGTGTATGATACCAAAAAGTGAACTTTGCCAGCATTTGTACTTTTCCCATTCATAAGAATGAGTAGTCATCACGCCATCTGGTTTTTTCCTGGGCAGTCTTAACTGGAATTATTTGCAGCCTTTGACAGTGTTTCTCGTAACAGGAGAAAGCACCCAAAGATTTTAGCTTTACTTCCTGGAGCAGGGAGGAGTGCTCCTTTCATCTCCAGCAGGCTGGTAAGGAATTAGTGTCATCATTCCTGCCAGTGTGCCCATTTACTGGTGGGTGATAACTATGTTTAGTGAATAATGAACACTGTAAGTTGCGGGTTTTTTTACTGCCCCTAACTCTCTCAGTGGACAGCTGCCAACTTCATCTATCCTTAAAGTAAGCCAAGAGAATGTGTAAGCTTTAAAATAAGCCTCTATGTAGGTGCTGTAAAAGAAGCTGTTTCCCTTAAAATAAGTACAAAAGCCCCTAGAGTTGTAAAAAAATTGTGCTAGTAATAAACTTATTTTAGAGGATGACAAAATTGTTATTGTCTGAAACCTAAATACTGCCACACTGACAATATGAAAGTTAATCTGGCTTGACTGAGTTTCATTATCTATTCTCCCTTCAGAGATGAGCAGAAAACAAGAGGTGGGTTTCTAAGATACTTTTAAAAAGTCTTATTTATTTGGCTTATGTTAGTAAATTTGTTTGCAACAGATAAGTCAACCTCATCATTTTAGTTAAACAAGTCAGTAGTAACGCTGATTCTTTTCAGCCCTTATGGCTTCCTGAATATAAACACAGAAATGCTGCTCTTAAAGGAGAAAGAAACTATATACCACAGTTTTGTAATGTATTTTAATATACTTACCATGGCCCACATTTCCACTGTCCTTCCTGAAGGCTGGATTTCATGGCGTGAGTGGGATACATACTTCTATTCCCTTTATTGTCTCAAAGATTCAATCTAATGTCTTTACCAATGGCAGAATTTCAAACTCCTGAGTCCTGGCTCTAGTGCCTCTCACCAACCACTGGGTTTAGTTAAGTTCTCATACTTTGATTATTTTCTCTTTTAGAAATACATGTCCAGTGATGTATATAATGACATCTTAAACAGTCTTAAGAGTAGAACAAAACCAGAAATCAAAAAGTATTTTTAGAGTAGCAAGTTGTCTACCAGCTCATTTATTGTTTCTGAGCATCATGTCTAGATGGATACAACTTTATCTACCAAACTGTATGGATCTTTCTGTCAGTCTGGTGAGACTCCTGGAAGAACTTCCCCAAAACAGGAAACTTCCTTCTGCAATATCATTTTGAAGTAGTCACAGAAATGTTGATTGTCTTGTATTCCCAGGTCTCTAGATGTCCAGCAGCAAATCTTATGACTCCCTTAATGCTTTTCATGGATTCCTCAAATAATTTGGGTTGGAAGGAACCTCAGGAAATCATTTAGTTTCACCTCTTGCTCATGATACAACTTAAATTAAGCCAGTCAGACCAGCTTTTTTTGCTAGTTAACTATTGAGTTAAGGCAATATTAGACTTTAGGAGCATTTTTACAGCAAAATCCCTATAAACTCCTAAAACATATCTTATAAATGTTTTAGTCTTCCTTGGTTGTATTTTTTGGGCCTCTTAATTTTCTCTCCTTTCAAGCAGTACTTTTCTGAGTGTTCTGTTTGTAGCAAAGGAAACACATGCTCCTGCCTAATGATGTTTATTAAGTTGCAGGCAGCTGGAACCATGGCTGCCTTTCTCTGCCAGTGTGGATAAACAGGGGAGTGGGAGGAGAGACTCAGTGTGGAAAATGGAACAGAAAAGGGAGAGAGGAGATAATGAACTTGTATAAAATCTCTTTGCATTGCACTGTGTTAGGGTGCCTTTTCAAAACATTTTTGGGAGAATCACACTCAATGGTGTTTGCTGGCAGCGTGTAACGAGCCTGTAAGATTAGAGATTTGGATGAGCAGTACCACAGTTTGAAGAGGGTAGCTCCAGCAGTGAGGGTAGGGGAAGTGCTGCCAGCTACAGGACACCTGGCAGTTCTCTAAGGTGGATTTTTTTTTTCTTGTTGGAGAATGAAAGTTACCTTAGCAGTTGATTTTAAGTGTCTGAGGAAGTTGGCCTGATCTCTTAGTGTACTAAAACTTGGTTGTGCTTTAGAGGAAACTAAGCAAGATGTTGTACTATTTCAATTACTAGACAAAACAAACTTGCCAGTGTTCATGGGAAAGAAACTGCTTCCACAGAAGCTTAAAAGGAAAACCAAGGAACTTAGCTCATCTTGTGTACCACTGAAGTGATGTTTGTCAGCAAAATAGCTTCAGAATTTGATCAACTAAGCTGAAGGGAAATCATTACTGGTGTATATGTAGCATTCTGGGAAGCTTTATAATAAAGCAAACAGAACAGAAATAATTGCTAGTCTTGGAGCAATGTGTGACACCTAAAGGGAAGGTTTAACTGGTATTGTATGTATGATTCATAGCAGGAGCAAAAGCTGGAAAACTAAGGCAGTAATTCTGGGAAGCTTTCTGATATGTGTGGGTTCTTAAAGTAGTGTTCCATTTGTTTAAACAACAACAACAAAAAAGTGTTTTTTTCCATCTGTTGGGGATGCTATGCAACCTCCCTTCTCTCAGGGGCCAGGAGACATGAAATATTGATGCAGTGGGAGATGCTTCTGTAGCATTTTTGACAGAGTACCATGGGGTAGGTCCGTTCATCCCTTTTATGTCTGATGTGAGTTCTAAAATTCTGTTCTTCAGCCAGCCAAGTAGAGTTCCCTTAGGAAGTGGAAACTTCATCAAGTACTGGTGGTCATTCTGTTAAATACTCTTAATTCAGGAGATAAAAAGGGGAGCTGAAGCTTCGTGGAAGAAGGCCTGTGTCTGATTTTAAAAAGGCAGAGTTAGGCTGCTTCAAAAAGCAAAAATAATCCCTCACACCTCTTTCTATTGTCTCAGGCTGCCTTTCTAGCTTCGGGGGATGACAGTCTTGCAGCAGGGCTTTGAGTATCTTTGCAACCTTATGATATATGTAGATAATGTATGTAAATGAAAATCTGAGATTTGCAGAAGGCAATACATCTTGTGTCCATTTGCCTTGCAGAGTTTCTTATCCACAGTTGGTGAGTGGGAGAGTGTATTTGTTACTGGCAGAGCCTGTCAAATCTATAATACACAATTGTTTTAGAGAAAGTGATATTGTAATCCAACTTTCTAGAATGTTTCCCAGTACTAAAAGTTTTAAAAGAAATGCACTTAGGTAAGAATGGAGATCTTGCCAAGATTGGTTTCCCTGTCTGGGAGTTGGCACTGTTATAGCTGTTATTAGATATTCATTACACTGATGGTGCAATACGCTGTTCTTTTAGTCACTGAAATTATTTATCCTGATCCCTTTATGTGAAAAATTTTGATCTGCCTTTCTATCTTGCCTGTCTTAGCAGTTCATGATGTAACCTTTTTTATTCAGATCAAAGACAACTTTCTGGATCTTTTCTTTTTAGATATTTTTATATATATGTATTTATTATTATTTTTATATTCAGTGTCAAATTAATTTTGGGAATGTGCAGTGATCCTTGTTTCAGGATGAGCTGTTATTCTTCCCTCCTACCTCACACCTCCAGTATGTATGACTTGTGAGTAAGCTTCCATTTCTGCCCTCTCATCTTTGAAGCTGGCAGCCTTATCTTTCCTTCATCCTGTGCATGTGTACATAGCTGCAGTGTGCCGTGCTGTAGAAACTGTTTACCACAACTTCTTTCAGGGGAAATTATTTATGTAGATGGTATACAGTGCCAAGGAATTGTCTCATAAATGAGAATATCCTATCTTGTATACTTATCAAATATGATTGTCTGCAGATGATCAGACAGTCACATATTGCAATTCTTTTTCATTAACGTGAAGATTTTGTGTTTATTCCTTGCTGCAGGAGAGCATAAGAGTATATGAAGTGATAAAAAACTTAACTCTGTCCTGTACAGACACAAATGGGTAGGAATTATTTTAGTATGTCATTTTACCATGCTGTAGGTGTCAAAAGCAAGGGGCTGCATTTGATCTTCTGATTGGTACCATCTTGGTGAGTTTTATTATTTAGTCATATGAGTAGACATAGTAGTCAGCAGGTTAGATTGGCTCATTCTGACCTACCCCTAGAAGAGGAAAATTCTACCTAATTTAGGATTTGAGAGGTGCCTAGGAAAATGGTGTTTTGTACCTTGGAATACTTATGTGCCTTCATAAATGGTCTTATATTGTGGTCTTGCCTACTCTGCTGTGTTACTATTCCTTATCCTATGGTAAAAGGGCGGTTTTAGATTAATTGTATTTTGGTCTAAGTAACAGTTCACTTGAGCTTACTGTCCTGTTTGTAAAGGCAGTATTGATATGGAGGTTTGTAACAGAATTTTCTTTTGATAGTGGCTTATTTCACATGAATATGAATATAAATATTAATATTAGTTCTTTTTCAGTGAATCCAAGTTACCCCACTACCTTTTCCCTTTTCTTCCTCACAAAAGCATGCCTTCATTATAGAAGGGCTGGAGACTGCTGGGGAGAAGAGAGGAATTTGGTCTTTTTCTGATAATACTCTGAAGGCCTGAATTCAGTGGAACAGACAGAGGAGAAAGAAGTGTAAATATCTTTCCTCAGCCACGGATGAATTTTTGAAGGACAACTGTTGTGCATAGAAATTGAGGATGTACTCTTAATAATGTGGCCCTTCTGGAGATGTATGTAAATGCCATCTTTTTAGTAAAATGTTGATGGTACTAGGACTGTTAAAATTTTGGGTGAGTTTTCAGCCTACATTTTATGTATAACTCAAAATCTCTACTGTGAGGGTGGTGAGACACCTGGACCAGGTTGTCCAGATAAGTTGTGGATGCTCCATCCTTGGAAGTGTTCAAGGCCAGGCTGGATGGGGCTCTGAGTACCCTCGTCTAGTGGAAGATGTCCCTGCCCAAGGCAGGGGATTGGAACTAGATGATCTTCAAGGTCCCTTCCAAGCCAGACTCTCTCATGATTCTATGATCTACAACAGGTACATCTTAACAGAAGCTCCAGAACAGGTTTAGATGGGGAGGATTCTTTTGGAAGAATGGTGGTATATGACTCCTTAAACAAGTCAGATTCAAATGTGTCTTCTTGAGCAACAAAGATTTTTGGAAATCATAGGTCCTTTGCCCTGTGTGGAAGGCCTGCCTTCCATACATGGGAGATCTGTATTTAAACTGAGGAGATACCTTTGCTTCTCTCACTGATTGCTTAAGCCATGACCTGACAGCACTGGATAGCGAGTGCCTGAACCCCCACTCCTTTCTTCAGGGGAGATGCTAAAGCAGGAATGACAGCTAAGTCACCAAGTGCAGTCAGTGCTCCAGATATGACCTTTCTTCATGCCTAGGCTGATGCTGTCTGAATTAGAGTAGTGCTCAGACTAATGTTGTCTTAGGTTCTTGCTGAAACATCTTCACTGAAGATACAGGCCCCAGAGAGCAGCATTATTCCCAGTGGCTTTCAGTAGGAATTTAATTCCTGATTTATCTCTATGCATTTGAAAATTCCCCCTCTTCAACCTTAAATTTTAGTGCTTCATCGATGAAATTTTTTTAAACTACTGAGTTTAATTAAAAAACATGATAAGTCACTAAAATAATAGTTCCTTAAGGCAATGAAAGGGGATAATGAATAATCAAATAGGCAGCTGTTGTTCTGGTAGTTGGAAATAAGGTATAGTTGAAAGATATTCCTTGTCCTTTGTATTACCACAGAGGAAGAAAAATCAAAGTTGTTGGAAGGCAAATTTGGTTAAATCCACACTCTTGCCCTCTGCTCCAGTAATTGGCAATACAGGGTTCATTTGTCACCTAGACTCCATATTGTGAGGCTTGAAGTCTCTCTGAGAGAAAAGATGCTGCAACTGGAGGTGTCACTGTGGTGCTATGCCTTTAGTTATGTGCATATGCTCACAAGCTTACATATATGCATAAATAGATAAAACTGAAGTATGTACAGTCTTTCACATCCAAGCCAACATGTGAGGACATAATTTGTCTCTTCTGACTTCATATGGAAGTTGCTGGGCAGAGCCAGGGAATCCGAAACCCATATAAAAAATTGCATGCATGAAATTATGCAAAGCTGTGGCAGATAAAAGCCACAGTTAGGAGGTGTGATCGCAGCTTCTGCGAATAAACAAACCCCAGATTTAGTGAGTGTGGGAACAAGCAGAGCGTAGTCTGCAGATTTTGTCAGCAATGGCACTGACTAGTCCAGGGCACCTGATTGTTGTGTACTTGGCCACTGAAACCTGAACGTGCAGGCTCAGGGGTGACCTTGTCACTCTCTACAGCTGCCTGAAAGGCTGTAGCCAGGTGGGCATTGGCCTCTTCTCCTAGGCAACTGGTGACAAGAGGAAATGGCCTCAAACTGCACCAGGGAAGGTTCAGTTTGGACATCAGAAAGACTTTCTTCACTGAAAGGTTCTCAAGCATTGGAACAGGCTGCCCAGGGAAGTGGTGGAGTCTCCATCTCTGGAAGTGTTCAAGAAACAATTGGACATGGCACTTAGTAGCATGGTGGTGTCTTGTCAGAGCTTGGACTTGATCTTGGAAGTCTTTTCCAACCTTAATGATTCTGTGATGTGAATTTTGCTGTCATTCCATGAGTTCCAATTCCATGTCCTAAAGCAGTGAGCAGTAAAGGATAGGCAGTCCTTGAGCTAAGGCTTCTGTAAAAATTTCATGTGTGAGGTCAAGGATTGCATACATGGAGACTCTGGAAAACAGAGCTGTATTATTAAACGTCAATTTTAAAGAAGTTAGTTTAACTTGATTAAATCTATTCTGTGGGTACTTTCTTTTCCCAGTTGAATTGTTTCAAACCAAGTAGAGCTTGTGATTCTGAGCAAGCGTCTTCACACAGTCCCTAAATGTAGTCTAGTTAATCTACTTGAATTCCATATGAGTAGTTAACATGAATTGATTGTTTTTTCTCAATGTCCCCCGGTAGACAAACCAGTCTCACTGACTCTTATCTGTTTACTGGTAGCACTGATTCTTGAATGCCTGCCTGACTTGTACTGAGGAAAGTTAGTGTTTCTTCTGTGCTCTGTACCAGCTTTTGTCCACAGAAATTAACCAAGTGAAAATGAGTTACCCTTTATCTTCTTACAGCTGTCAGTTTTGTCTTTAATGTGGTGCTCAGCTGAATACCAGATTTGCTCCCATGCTTGCTGACCTTTCCTCATCAGCTTACCAGGATAAAAATGGGTGGTGAAGGGCTACAGGGAAGATGCAAAGTAAAAGTAACTCCAAAGTAAATGTACTTATTGGGTATCTTTCTCCTTAATGAATTTTGTGTAAGTGCAGGCACATGCTTTAAAAATAAGCAACATGAATATGAGAGAATCATTGAAGCCTAAAGAGAAAAAAAATCATGTTTGATATATTTACAGAAGTATGATTTGCAGCCCACTCAATACCTGATTGCTCTGGGGCTAAAGACCTCTCATATGGAAGTAGGGGGTAAGAACAGCCCAGGCTATTTTTGCAAATGATTCATTTGGTTGGTTTTTTTTTTAGTAAGTTAGGCTTCTTTTATTCCCAATAAGGGCTTTTTCTTCTGCAGTAGTTCTAAACTTCATGCTTCAAGTCATCTTTGCAGTTGTGTTCTTAAACTGACAGTTGGTTTTATTTTTAAATAAAGAAGTAGAGAATAATATTATTTCTCTTCATACAATGAGGTCAAAATAGAAATTTAGAATCAGAATTGCGTAAAATTGTAAAATGTGCATCCATTTATACTAAGTTTTCTAAAATAACAGTGATGAGATGCTGAAAGCCAGAACTGTGCAGCAATGAATGTTGATTGTATAGAATTGACAAGAGAACCATGAACAGTGGCAGAAACATGTAATTGACACTGTCTTTCCTGGGTTTCATTTGTAATGTCTTTTCAATAGTGTAAAATTTCACCACTTTTTTTCAGTTCATACTGTGTCTTTTCCCCATTCATTTGACCACGTTGCTGTCCCCTAAAGGTTTTGGCAGGAATAGAACTTAATGTGGCATACAATGTGTTGATGTTTGTTTCTTTTATTTGCACGTGATAATCACCAACTATCTCAGCAAAGATCTGGGAATAGTTTCTTAGCTGCAGCTGCAGAGGAAGTAAAAAAATAAATGTATTTGCGTGTGTCCTATGTAAACGGGCTTTTTAAAAAAAATCAGTTCTCAGCATCTGTTGTAACATATGAAAATTATTTCATCTTAGGAGCAGATTTCTCAAGTCTGGAAAATTTTTCCTGCTGCCACAAATTTACAGCTATTATTTTTGCCATTTAAAAGGCACTATTTTAACCAATGCTTGCTGTATTAATTGTGAAAGGGAAAACTTCATCAGTGACCACCATAACAAGTAGTGTTATCAAATAAAGGCACCTGAGCAAGTTCCCAGTACTGCAGATTTGGAGCAGAATGAGTTACAGACCTGCTGTAATTGAAGCACTGTACATGTTTTAGTTGTCATCTTGGTTAGATTAGTGGTGGAAGTGTAGTAATTTTGGTAGTTAAGGAAATACGTGCTTATTGTAGTGGTTTGCTGAGGCAGCTGCTGTTGTTTGGGCTATTTCATGGTGTGAATCCTAGGTGGGGTTAGTAGAGGGTGCTACAGCAAGGCTACTGGGTGTGCTGATACAGGTAATGTCCTCTATATACTGTGAATTGAACTTGGAGTCTCTGTGCTTTGCATCTTCAAAGGACTGCATTCCCTTCATCCTGATGGTATAGTGGTATTGGAATTGCCTTGCTGTGGAGTTTATTTTGTCACATGTAGATGTTGATACCTGGCTTTAGTAAAGAATTTGAAACGTCTTTTGAAAGGTTAGAATTGCTGATGAAAGCATTATAGAATACATCAACTTTCAGGTCTTCTAAAAATAAGTACATTGTTGAATCAGAAACAGTAACATATATAGTAATATATACAATATATAGTATGAAACCACAGTGATCTCAAGTCAGCTTGTGGAAACTATAAGAAGTTTTTCTGACCCTCTTTGTTGAGGCAAAGTCTCTCTAAACAAAATCCCATTTAAGCAGTGCTGTGCTATGTACCTTATTTTTAGACTTGGCTCTTCTGAAAATAGGAAGGGAAGGAGGGGGTGAGCAAAAAAGCCCCCCAAAATAGTAATAGTTCAGATTATTTCTCAGCTTCCCCAGTTATAAGCAGATTGTGGACAGGTGGT
Organism: Corvus kubaryi; assembly: GCF_017639235.1. Lineage (NCBI taxonomy): Eukaryota > Metazoa > Chordata > Aves > Passeriformes > Corvidae > Corvus > Corvus kubaryi. The sequence continues at coordinate 13,941,187 of NW_024582061.1, read as the reverse complement.
CACTGTCCTCTCTATAACACAGATGAAGCTTACCAATCAAAATCATTGTGATTATTTGTTGTCACCTTTTCCTCTCAGTTCCACTTCTCAGTATTATTTAGATTATTGCAGTCACAGATTCTTTTGGATCATTAAGGCCACAGTCAATGCTTAATTTTACTACCAGTCTTTTGACTGTGAAACCTGCAGATCATAACAGTCAGAAATCCTGACCAAAAGTCTGTGCACTGTCCCTCTGTAACCATACCATAAAACCAGCTCTTTCTGGAAAAGTTCGTGAGGTGACAAAAAGGGAAGCTGGACAGAGGATTAGGGGAAAGCTAGCATTATCTCATGATGTAGATGGGAAATGCAAGCAACTGTATTATGACCAAATTGTGTAGATCTTGATCCAGAATTCTGTCTATAACTCTCACCTCTTGAGTCACAGCCCATTGTTTGTCTCTAGAAAACCATCATTGTTTTTAATCTTAATCTGTCAGTTAAGAAAGTTAGCAAGAAGTTTCTGTGCCACTGAAAATTCCACTGAAGTGTAATTTTAAACACTATGGAAGATCAAAGCAGAGAAGGAAGCGCTATTTTTCGGGTCTTTTTATTTGAATTCATTTCTTGATCATCATAGGAATTTCTTTACTTCAGTGCCCAAAGCTGTGCTTTTTCACTTACCTGGTCAAGGAAGCATTTCTATATTCACTGTTGTCCTGTCTAAGTACCAGGTCAAACAGTCTCAGTTTAAACCTTTTAGTGTTATATTTGAAATTACTTTAGTCTTTTTTTGTCAGTAATCCCTCCTGATGGATTACACACTTCTGACTGTTTTAAAACCATGTACTAACTTGTCTGTCTAAATACTTCCCATTAGAAATTGCTTTAAAAGTTCTGAATTATGTTTGTTGCCATAGCAATACTCAGTTAAAGATTCATAGAATGGTTTTTTATTTTCTTCCTGCCACAGGGGAATTCAAAAAGTAGATTCTAAATCTATTTCATATACAGGAGATTCAGTTGGACTATATGCAGGGGAGATTGGGAGAAAGGGAAGGGAAAAACTTGTCTAGAGTTTAAATCTATTTATGGAGCACTAATGGTATCTGCAGTGATGGGAAGGCTTATGCTGTTTGGTTCTATCTATTTGGGTTTCAGGGGACCTTGTCTTAAAGCTGTAACTGATAAGGAAAAAAAGCACTACAGGAGAAATCAGTGTTCTTTGCCCATTCTTGTTTTCCCACCTAAAATATGATGTTCATTTGTATTTCTTCATTTGAACTTCAAGAATTTGAAATGGTGCCATTCTTCTGTGGATTGTGAATCTAGACTAGGCAAAAATTAGGCTCCAAAATGGTCATTCATTCCTAGTATCTCATCAGTTGTCTTCAAAAATCTGGTTTGAGTAGTGACCCTGACAGTATAAGTTTTTGTTGGAGCATCAGCAATTGCAGCCTTAGTAAACAGCTGAAATTCCACATAATGCTGAATTTTGAATACCTTTGGCTAAGTATGATCTGAATTCTCTTCCCAGTTGCAAGACTAGTAGGAGGCCTTGGAAGAGTTTGTCTTGAATGAGTTCACACTCTCGCTGACTTTTTCTAGACTTGGCTGTTCGCAGAACACTGTACAAAAAAATTCTAGATTAACTGTGTGTGATATTTCATATTTTGTTCTCAAATGCTTAATTTGACAAGTTTACAATGAGATCTCAGGATTTTTATTTCTTCTGTGGAGGATTCCACCTCTTGAAGTCTGAAAGAGCTGTTTGAATTTTATGTGGTCTCAAGAGCAGCTGCTGTTTCTACATGCCCAAAGAGCTGCAGGAGTATAAAAAAGTGGGAATAGTGTTGGAGTTAAGAAGAAGAGGCAAAATCAAGTTCAATATTTTGTCTGTATCGGTTGATTACAGAAGTGTAAAATAGTGTAATATATATGGTGGGATTTTTTGTTTGTTTGTTTGTTTTTAAATTGGAAAACGTAAAGTTTGAAAAAATACTACAGTAATCCATACTGGCCTTGTTCCTGTTCCAGCAGTTTATCTTTTTTCCTTTTTTTGATTGAAAAAAAAACCCCTCAATTTCCCATTGTGCTGGGAAATTCTATTTAAGGTTTTGTAGTGTTGCATTTATTTAAAGCGTTAGTGGGGGTTGGGGGAAAATATTAAATGCTGCACTTCATGGAAGTTCCCCAGCTGCTATCAGAATCCATGTGCAAACTGAGAAATGAGATCAGTCCTTGCAGCACACTCACGTAATTTTTAAAATGAGAAGGTTGCTAAAAAAAACGTAGAATTTTTAAATAGATTCTTCTTATTTACATCTGGGTTTTTGAGCTGTTATGGTTCAATTCTTCAAGCTCTTAAACCTCTTGTGATTTGGAAGAAGAAAAACAAATATCAGGCAACTTGTAGTAATTGCAAGAGCTGCAACACTGAGATAACAAAATATTCAGAATGCAGTTCCTCTTCACTTAGGCCCTAATTCTACAGATACATAGGCCGTGCATTCACTTCAGTAAAGCAAGCAATCCTGCAAAGAGTGGACAACTCTTTATGGTGAAGTTAAGCATTTGAAAAGGTGTTGTCAGGATCAAAGCTGTAGCTATCTTGATTTCTAGGGCTTCTGGGTGTTTCTTTAAGATACTGACAATTTAGTGTACTTTGAACTGATGGAAGACCTATTGTAACTTAAGAAATATGTGAAGTCTGATATTTCACTTGTCGAGGAGAACTGTTAGACAATCTCATTACAGAATGTGTAAATCTAGAGTAAGAAATGTGAAAGGGAAATGTTGCCCACTGCAGACAAGTCCAGGTGGTGATCTCTTCTCTGGTCACCAGTGACAGGACCCTAGGAAACAGCATGAAGCCCGGTGAGGGGAGATTTACGAAAAGATATAAGGAAAAGGTTCTTCACCCAGAGGGTGTTTGGGCACTGGAACAGGCTCCCCAGAGAAGTGGCAACAGCACCAAGCCTGACAGAATTCAAGAAACGTTTGAATAGGGCTCTCAGGCACATGGTGTGATTCTTGGGGCTGTCCTGGGCAGAGCCAGGAGTTGGACTTGATGATCCTTATAGGTCCCTTCCAACTCAGGATGTTGTATGATTTTAATTTTCTTGAGCTTGGAGGTTAGCCAGTGTAAAACACAGAAAAATCCCAGGTGGCATCTCCACACTCAAGCTGTGTTCTTCCTGCTTCATATATAACTAGGAATTCTTTTCAGATTCCTAGAGTCCTCAGTTGAAACCAAAGCTCTCATCCTACTATAAACTGCATGGGCAATTCCATAGTTAGAGGAATGGAATTCTATTTACCTGTTTCTCTCTGCCTTGAGTTGAACAAGAATCTGGTTTGCTGCAGAATAATCTTCCCCATCACCTAAGAACACAAACGTAATGCTTCCTGCAAGGCCATGGTAATCTTGGTGAGCAGAAAAGTCAAATGTTCTTTTTACAGTGTTACTGTCAGTTCCAGAATTGCATATCAGAAACCTGCTTTCCCTCCAAAAAGCAATTATGGGATTCAAACCCAGAGAAATAAGTACTGGGCCTTTATTATTTGCCTACTTAATCTTGTAAGATTGTATTTTTTTCTGCTGTAGTTAAAACTAGAAGTTACTTCTTAATAAAAGTATAGATTTTCATTCAGTGGTTTCGTGCAATGTTCAGATGATTGCTGGAGACTGTGGGTCGGGGTTAAAAATCTCCATCACCTAGAAGACTTGGGAGTTACAGAAATGCTTCTCTAAGTGCAACACTGGTTATGGGCAAGTAACAATGTGATCTTCGAACTGTAGGTAATTCCTTGTTGCTGTTGTAGCTCTTCCTTATGATACCAGGAAGGAGGTTTCTGATTCAGGCTCATGCTATGAGTCCAAGAGAGGTTGTAGGTGAGAGGGGGAAAGAGAATGAAGACTCATCTGGATTTTTGATGTTTTTGAGCTGGAATAACTGAAGTTTTGACACTTCTCAGGAATGAGAAAACTCTGTTGCTTATTAAATACTTCTAGTGGGCTTGTTGATGTAGTCGTGGAAGGACTGGGGGAGATCATAAAAAAACCCAGAGATTTAATGGGAGAGGGAAAGAAGGTGATGAAAAAGTGACTAGACTGGGCAGCAAATGAAAACAGGAAGGGAGAAGGGCAAAGAGAAGGCATTTTTAAGTTAGCAAATCACCGTGCTTCTTTCTGCCATCTATAAATTATTTTTGAGAAAAATGTCTGATCTGCAGACCTCTCTTCTTCTTTATTCCTTTGGCACTTGGTGCAGGTCTCATTCATTTTTTCTACCTTCCGCTAGTTGAGAGGTAGAACTGTTAAATTTTGCTAGGGTAGGTGAATTCCTCATCAGTCATTCTTTGTGCAGTACATCAGTGAAGAACAGGGTGAGTTGAAGACTGGCATGTTCAAATTGTTTTAAGAAAATTTCTGTACTAACATGACTTGTTTGTGGTTTGTTTTAATGGGGTAAATAAAACATGATGCTGAAATGGAATCCTGTGTTTTGTGAATGGCCTTGTTTTGAACAGTAAAGTATTGCCCAGTCATAGGTGCTGGTCATAGTAAAATACTACACAGACATGAAGGAGCATGAATATAAATAAAGTAACCATTTGTATCTAAAAAAATGGCTGAATTCAAACAGCATAGTTCTAATAGAATGAAACGTGATGTGCAATGTCATGGAACCTGTTTTGAAAGTATAAGCAGAACAAGAAATATTTGTCAGCTTTTAAAAAGTTTTAAAAGGCTGCTCAATACTGTCAGTAGCTGTACAGATTCATAATGATGAGCTGAAGTCAGATATTCTTTGGATTCCGTATAAGGTGCATGTTTGTGTGCGTGTGTGTATAGAAGTCATGTGTGTGTATTTTTCTTTACTACATATCAGTTGTTGAAAAATATTACTGTTGACTCACAGAAAATAGAGCTTGCTGTAGCATTCACACAAAATTTATGCTCTTTCTGCTGGCATATTTAACAAATGGGAATTCTAGAGCAGTATCACTCATGGGAAGAGGTAGACATTTATTGTTCTGTATTTGATAGAATGATTTTGGTAAAAAGTGAATGATGAACTACATGAAATTTAGCTGTGTTAATTTCAATTTTTATTACAGGTACTAGGGAGAAAAGTAACAGTGTCAAAAATAAGAGAATAGAAGTGGTAAGAGAAATAACCACTTGTGTTTGAGCCTTTAAAGCTGATCCATGAATAGCTGAAAATTTGGATTCTTCTATTTTTCAAGTTTGTCCTAGTATCCTGATAGATGATGGGCAAGTATGGAAAGGAGTTTTGACCTATTTGCCTTCAAACTCTCATTACTAAATGTCTGCTTCCACACCTGGTGGCTGAGGCAGCAGTTTGTTGGCAATTGGTGGCAGCAATTTTGGATTCAACTTTGTCAATCAAAACAGGCCCATTTGTCTCTGTCTTGTCACTTTTTTTGAGGTGCACTGTGACAAACTTCCAGCTACAAGAGTTAACTCCCATCTTGGAGAACCAAGTGCCCTTGCAGACAGAAGCATGAGTTTCTAGTAAAAGAGGCCAGGCCACGTAATAGACCAGTTGTCAGCCATGCTGTGTACAAAGTTGGGAGAATTGCCAGCAATCCCAGAGGGAAATGCAAGGAGCCTGACTATGATGGAAATAGCTGACAAATTTGGAGCATCTAAAGGTGTGACAAGTAGTACAGCTCATGGAGTGTCCAAGCACTAATTACCATTTATCAAAAATGTGTTTCATTTTTCATATTTTAACCTTGTATGATTTGTGACCCTAGAAGGAACTGACTCAGAACTTCAAAAACTATAAAAAATGTTGTGGAAATACAACCTAGGGGGTTTATGTAATTACCTGAACCTGTTCTTGTATTCCAGCCCAAAGGAACTTTTGTAGTTAGGATTTTATAGTTGTGATAGAAAACAGGTGCATCATAATGTGTTGGTCCTTGCACAACTATTTCTTACACGTTACCTGCTACCTTGCAGAACAAAACTGCCTGGAAGGCCGGGATGTTGGTTATTTCCTTATTTCATCAATATGACCTGTTCATTCCTATTTTATGCAGTGATTGCATTCTCTTCTTGCCTGTCATTCTCAAGGGAAAGTTTCTGGTTGACTAATTATGTCCAGAGGCATATGGTAGCAGGGCAGCTTCATGCATGTTTCCAGTATCCTTGCCTTTGAAAAAGTTTAACAGCACCAGTCCCATCTCCTCCTGAGGAATGTGTATTACTTCTTTCTGTGTTACCAGCACGAGAATGATGTGTGTGCTCAGAAGGGCCCTTGGTTAGTCAGGTGGCAGTCGCCCATGGTAGCTTTTTTTTTTTTTTTAATTTGATGGGGCAGGAAAAAAGGAAGCAAATACTTCAGCTTATTCATTGCTCAAAAACACAAGAGAGAAACAGTGTTGAGGGTAAGAGAGATGAATAGAAAAATGAATATTTATTCACCAAAGGCTTTCTGGAAAAACGGGACAAATGGGCAAAATCTAAATTTTCTCTTGTGCCTGGATGACTTTCCATGCAGAAAGTTGTATTTCAGGATAGAAATTGATTCTGGGAAAGGGCATGATTCTGGATAGCAAGGCTGGAAGATAATTGGCTGAGCTATATAAGGTCTTCATTACTTAACTTGATACTTGGCTGTAACACAGCTTGGCACAAATTTCCATCCAGGATTCCTGGGGAAATTTGTCATTTCTCCTAATGCAGGTATGGTTTTTATTTTACCTTGGGAGAAGTAGCAATCTCTAGAAAGTCCTGCTGTTTCAATACCTGCCAAATTAAATAGTACGGAGTTATTAAAAGAGGCTGTAATGCGCAACAGCAGCTAGGACCTCAGCTCTGTCTTGGAGTGAGAAGCAGAATTATTCTGGAAAAAAATTTGTGGACAAGCAAAGGACGTGCCTCTGCTCATAAAATGGTAATCAGCATAGTCAGTGAAGTGCGATGTAAACCACTGCGGGACATGCCCGCAGTACTTTGCTTTGCATTTGATAATTTGCAAAAAAGAGCTTACTTCTTTATCACCAATTCTGTCATATTGCATTTAGCAATTTGACTTTCTCTTGTGACTTGAGTTTCCCTGCCAGATTCTGGATCTAGGAGTCCTATTTTCCTTTCAGGGGGATTTTCTAGTATGCTCTTAATTTATTTCAAACTGTCTGGCCAATTACTACTGTTGCTGTTTTTTAGATCTGCTGTTTGTGTTTCTAATGAGGAGAGTCAATATAGCACATTCTCCGCATTTAGCACATTATCCAAATTCTTTTATAATGGGGATTGACTTTGAGCAAAAAACTGGGTACAGGGATTTCTTGTTACTGTCGATTTATCAAGTAATAAGTTGTGATATTTAAGTTTATGCTGTACTACTTTATAAAGTCTCTAATAATTTGGTTTGTAAGTACTGTTGCATCCATTATAGCATTATCAGTAAAGCATAAGATAACGGTAATTTACTCATACATTTTCAGGAAAATGTGTTTTGTTCTTCACTGCTTCTTGTTGGATTCTTCAAATGTTTCAGTTATGTGACTGTTCTAGTTATGTGTTGCAACTGCTCAAGGTACTAGATAGCCTCATCTAGGCTTCCTTTCTCATGGAAATTTGAATTAGGTGACCTTTTGGGGTCCATTTCAACCCAGGCTGTTCTAATATTCTGTAGTGCTATGTTACTCTTAATAAAAATACAGGGTTTTTTCCACAGTAAAAAAAGCAAGAGTAGAAAGAACAATATATTCTCATCTTTTCTATGTGGGTAACAAAGAGATGACAGACATTGGCGTGAAGTTGGTCCTGGTTGAAGTCTGTGTATTTAATCAAATTTGGAAAGAAGGGGTGTAATGAGAAAAGGTAAAAAAAAGGTTTGCTTATTTGTAGGCTTTAGTTTCTGTTTCTGTAGTTTGATAGACTTCACTTCTGTGCCTTCTACAAAATAACACTTCATGACCTGGATAGTTTGCATGACAAACTGAATGAATTTCTAAATAAAAAAATAAATACAGAATACTTCAGAAGTATCAATTTGGGGTTAAATGTTTTTGCCTTTTTTTTTTTTTTCTTTTATTCCATGAAGCAGAAGTACAGGCTGCCCAAATCGAGTCAGTAGCCTCCTCCAGCTCAAGATTGTTAAGGTATTGGGTTTAAAACCCCTATTTAACCTTCTTTAAGAGCATGGTTGCACAGACTATCTCAAGAAATTTCTGCTCTTTGGGTTGTACACTAAGAATTTTTAGAAGAAAAGTCAGCTTTCCAGCAAGTGCTGGACCATGAGATCTGGGAAAACAGGAAAGAAAATCCTAAAGGATGAGAAAGAAATTCCCTTCAGGTGAACATCCTGTATATGCAACCTGTCTCGTGTGGTTGAAGTGCTCTTTAGGATAAGCATAGGTGTAGTTGTCTAGAGCTTTGTTTTCCAGTGACAGCAGGCAGGAGAAATACATTAAACGTGGTCAGTGCTGAAATTTCCATCTTGGTTGTGAGTCTGTTCTATGTCATTTACAGCAGCTTGATCCAAATGGCAGCTCCTGGGCCAGTCTGGCCTGTATCATGATTCCATTCATCCTCCCAACTTTTCCTCAGAGAAGATGGACAGTGACTCTTCTGGACTTTAAAGTCAAATGACTCTTTATACGTAGGCAGCTCCTTGGAGCAAGACCTGTTACCAGAACAATACTGAATAAAAAGTGATGGGGATTAAATGGTGGCATGCCACTCATTATCCATGTCTTGCATGTTTCAGTCACAGCTCCCCCCTGGAACAGCTCACAGTTAGGATGTAAGAGGCTCATAGTTGTGATCTGGAAGTTTAGCTACAGAAATGGAGTAATGCAGATTTAAGTTTCGATTCTCTAAAGTGTGACTTGTACTCTAATCTGAAAGAAATAGTGGTATAGATAAGGGTAGGAGGGTCTTTACCTGAATAATCATCTGGCTTTACAGTGGAGACAGTTTGTGCAAGACTTTAGACAGGGTCCTGCTTTGTCTTTGGCTGAACACCAGTAGGGGTTGTGTTGACTCAGCTGAAGAATAACTTGCAATGTCTTCTGATTGGTTTCCACCTCATTTATATATCATTTATTCTATGCTCAACTCTATGTCCTTGGTTATTCCCACTGACTGTACAAAGAACAACTGTTGTGGCCCAAAGTACCTTGCCTATTGAACTAATTTTTCGGCTGTGCCCAGAGCTACCCAACAGTCATCAGGACATTTGACAGCAGTGTGCCAGGATGCTGGAAGTCTTTGCCTGTACTGTTAGACCCCCTTATTCCCTCCCTCCCTCCCTGCACTGCAGCCTTATTGTAGGTTCTTCTTGCTTATTATCATCTTTTCTCATGTTGACTCTTTGTGCTTAGAGTTTTTCTCTGCATCGGAAAGCTGTTCTTACTTTATATGTACTTGCGAACAGTAACCTGTCTTTCTTGACTGAATTCCTTCTTAAAACACACACTGCAACCCCATTGTTATGTGCATGGAAGAAAAGAATAATGTTATGTATGTTAAACTAAAATCTATGAATTTCACTGCCTGTTCTGTACTGAGTACCTAATTCATGTTCCCTGTTTTTATTGCATATTTTAAGTTTGCTTGGACAGAGGTCATCTCTTTCAGTGGTTGGTCAAGTGTCACGTAAGTTGATTGTAGTAATAGGATCCTGTTAAATTTTAGCTTTTGCCTTCGATGCTGTTAAGTGTCTTTGAGAAGCGATCAATACCACAGTATTCAGCACCAAGTGAAAGAGTTAGTTGTTCTTATTCTGTTGGACATATTTTCTCAACTCTAATCTGTCTGCCATAATCTAGGACCCCTTTTCAAGGGAGATCTGTAACTAAAATGAAGAGTTACTGCAGATCAGGAGAGAGATGGCTTGGCAAAGCTGGGTGAGATTTGCATACTGCAGGCTTTTTTATTCAGCCAATACTGCGGTTTCCTCATTTTGTGTAACTTGCAAATCAATGTAAGGATAAATAAATAAAATTTTAAGTATTGCCAATTACAGCATTGTTCTTGGCATAATTGTGATGAATATTTACTGGGAATTTTGTACTGTTTTTGACCTGGGTTACAAAATTTGTGATATATATTAGCCCTGCTGTATTCCTCACTGACAGTACTTTTCCTCCCCAAAATAGTAATCTGAAACAAGCAAATTTAAGCCTGTAGACAACTCATCCATTCTTCCCGGTTACCTCCTTTGAACTGCTTCAAATTAGTCCACATGTTCTTGGGGTGTCTGCTGCAGGGTATTTGGATGCCTGAGAAAGACACAAGAATTTTGCATAATAGCACTTTCTAGACTCTGAAAGATATTTAGGGAATGGAGAAAAAAGTTGTGCTGTACTGATTTTATAAAGGTTTTCTCTTGTCTTGTCAGATCCCTTGAGTAATTATCCTGATAAATAGGGCACAGTTTCTTTTATTGCCAACTGTAGAGGTCCGAAGACTATACGATTAGTGTATAAAGCTATTATGTAAATCCTCTTTGCCCCAGTTTAAGTTAATGCTCTACATATGGCATGCCTGGTAGGATGAGAATTCATGTTCACTCCTTCCCCAATCAGTGCATATCTGTGCTGCTCTTGGCGTGTTGCTAGAATAGGAGAGCTGGTCAAGGGGTTTGTAAGTACTGAAGCAATCATTTCAGTTTTTCACATACAGGATACAGATGACTCACTCCTTCTGTGTTTTAGCACTGACATGAGACTGTTCTGTAAATAGCACATGTTCAGAAATAGGACATCTCCCACCCCCATTAGCTATGAAATCAAGGTAATGTAGCTATTTAATTTTAAAACAAAAAGCAGGAGCAAATTTCAGCACTAGTGGTGATCTAGGACTGCTATCTGAGATAAGGGAAAAATTTATTTCCACTTCTTGACAAGAGGCCAGATTACTAGTTATCATCTAGTAGATAAAGAAAAAAGAATTAAGGTTGACTAAGACACAGTGCCAAGAAGACTGGTAGGAGATGAAGAGAGAGGTTTTTTTTTTTTTCTTTTGGAACAGCACTTCAAGGTTTTGCAGTAGTCTGAGAGTTTCTGAAAGGGAGAAGTATGATTGGTAACAGTAGTTTACAGCATAGCATGCTGATAGCTGAAGAGTTTGAAAGAAGTTTTGTTATGCTATATGCATTTTTTTAAAAATAGAATAGTCATGTTGTGACTAGGAATTCCTTGATTACACAGTTGAGAAAGGAGAGAGTTACACCTCATCTCTCTCCTGGAAGTTCCAGATTCTTATTACATTTACCTGTGTCTCCTCAACCTGGATACAGAGGGGGAATAAGAAAGAACCAAAATCAAGAAGGGAATGGAAGGCAAGTATGAAGTCCTGCGCCTGGCATGGAATTGATTCATGCAGTAGCTGCAGAATGGGGGCAGACTGGGTGGAAAGTAGTTCTGCAGAAAAAGACCTGGGGACCCTGCTTGATGAAAAATTGGACATCAGTCAACTCTTTGTCCTCGAAGCAAAGAAGGCCAATTACATGCTGGGTTGTATTAGCAAGAGTGTAGCCAGCAGGGTGAGATAGATGATTATTGCCCATTGTTTGTGGGACTGTGTACAGTACTGGGCCTGAGTTGGCTCCACAGCACAAAAAAGCCAGACTTGCATGTGTGTCGTGCTCTACCAATAACCTTTGTGTAGATTTAGAGGATTCTGATACTTAAGCAGATTAATATGAATAACGAGATTCTGTATTCCAGCTACCTGTGTTGATTGTGCACATGCTTACCCTGGCTCTAGAAGAGTCCCTGTGTGGCAGCTTCTTTTTCAGCTGAGGAATGAAGTGCCTCAAACCTACTGTGTTTTAGCCTAGGATACAAATGTGGATATCGGTTGTTTCTCAGTAGCTGGTACATGTTAACTACCTGCCTCGTGGTAACCTGTGCGTACATCACAGGTGAGAATTAACCTATTTAGTTGTACCTTGCAGCAGCACAGCTGCTTTCTGAATCATTCAACTTCACATGTTAGTATTTTCCTCATATATGCACTGCCATGAAAGAATGACCAAGATCTATTCAAAGACAGTGACATGAAGATCCAGCTTTGTGTGAAACTGTACAATATATTTAAAAGCTCCACAGCTTCTGCATGGACATCTGTTACTTCTTTACACCTATTTTTTGCTAGATCTCCGTAGCCCAGTGTTCAGGTTGAAGGGTGTACCAGTTTCACAAGTTTTTAAACTTTCTTCTCTTTTTTTGGGATTAATTCAGTGACTCGCAGTGGTGAATGAGATTTTTCCTATTTATAGAATAGCCTTCAACACACATTCAGTGCTGAAGTTTGTCACCAATGCAGAAGAGTAGATCTCTTTTTGAAGAAAGTCAAAATACATGGTAGACAGCTCTGTAGCTCTTAGTGTAATGAGAGGCTGAGAAAGGAAACATGAAAACACCAAATGATTGGGTGGTGATTCAAGTGTAATCTGCATCTGGCCTGAAACCTAAATGAATGCTTTGCTGTTGTTTACAGTAAAGATGATACTGTAGGGTGTGTTGGGAAGGCAAGCTAGCTCTTGGGAAGGGGTGTATCTATAGACATGGAAATTACTATTTCTGAGGTGAAAGCAAACTGCAAAGAATTTAATGTGTTGGAACTGAACAAACCTGATAATCCCTACCTCAGAATATTGAAGTAACCAGCCCATGAAATTGTAAATCTGGTTAGGATTTTTTAGAATTGGTAGATACGAGGTTGTTTTATATGGCTGGAAAAGGGTAGCTGTGGTGTCTCTCTTTAAAACCAGAGCAGAGATGTTCCCCTGACTACATTCCCCTTACTAGTGTGACCTCAGTGCATTAGTTTAGAACACATTTTGAGGAAGGGAATACTTACAGGCATGGAGGTGAACAGCAAGTGGCAAAAAATGTATCAGGAGTTTACCAAGAGAGGTGCTAATACCACCCTAACCTGCTATCTAACATGGCAACTAATTATTTTAAAAAAGGAGCAGGAGTCCTTATTTATCTGGATTTCAATATGTGATGCACTGCTACATGAGAAAATACTAGTGAAGATTAAACAAAATGAAGTTTAGAATAAGGAGTGAAAGGTGTCAAGAGAAGTTACTGATGATGTGGAGCACTGGAATAGTAGACAGGAATGCTGGACAGGAAAAGAAGATGCATTATATGGATAGCATACAAGTGTAATGCTCCCATTTGTGGGAAATGCTATTGTTTGAAAATGACTGATGAAGGGGAAGAATGGATTATTGCTGTCAGCTGCAAGGTGATTATGAACTCTGTGTGTGATGCAATCCTAAAGGAGAGCAAATGTGATCCTAAAAAGGATCAGGCAGGAAAGGTGTCTTTGCAAAATCGGAAAATACTGAAACCATTATACTTCTGTAGCTTCCCTGCAGTGCTGTACATCCAGAACACTACATAGTGTGTTTAGAAAAGATGATTGTAACGTGGAAAATGAGCAGAGGAGAGGGTATTGCTTTGGCTTGTCTGGTTATTGAAGTAGTGACAGAGGAGTGGTATGCTGCCTTCTGTGAATGCCTTGTGGAGAGAATAGCACAGCTCTGGGAAGAGCTGTCTATGCTGAAAGGAAGTACACTGCCTTGAGGTCTAAAACACATTCCTAAAAATACTTCTCTGGATTACGAGACATTTAAATATTTGATATTCTGTAAAAGGTTGAAGGTGATATTTTTTAAGTCTGTTACTAAGACTGTTTTGTTAGGAAAGTCCCTGGTAAATTTGCATGTTTTCCTGGAACGGACAGCATTGCTGCTCTTGGAGAATAGGATGTTTCTACTCTTTCTTATTTGATCTGGTAGCAGGAAAAATTACATTTGCAAAGTTAGGATGTTACTTGGCTTGAGAATGTACAAAATAGATGTTTAAGGGCATTATCTGGATAGTTGTGTTATTTATTGAAGGAACCTCTTTGAAACTCTGAACTATAAACAGAACAGAGAGAGTTCTTGAATCCCTTCTTCCTGACACTCTAATTTGCCATTCATTCAGGATGGTGAGGAAGCTCAGATCTCTACTTTCATGACACCCCTCAACTAGTCGCTTTTCAGACTCCTGTCTGATACCTCTACAGATCTTCTGGGTTTTATATCAGTAAAGAGTTGTCATAACTCTGACTAAATTTCTCCCTCTTTTTTGATGGTTCAGTTTTCAATCTCTTCTAATGTCAAAACACTATTTGTTCTGCTAACCACAGTGCTCAATAGTACAGTGAGCGTGGAATTTAAATGTAAAATAGGATGCTTCATAAACAGCTGAACTAATGAGGACTGATTTTCTATTGAAATGTATCCTGTTATCCTAATTTACCTCTCTACAAAACATTCACAGATCCCACACATATCACCTACTTGGAGAATTAACAACAGACAGGGTGGTTAGTGCAAACCCATTTACATGCTAAAGTGTTGGATAAAGATTGAGGTGTAATTACCTTCCTTCACTGGGAATGCTCACTTTGTTCCTCTTCTTATGTTCTCTTAGTTGCCGATTTTCACAAAACTAGCAAGGATTTCATCTATTGAAAATGCTGACAGTCAGTCAAATTTAGATGAAATTAGCCAGAAGTTATGAATGGGAAATACCTAGAGAGACAAGCATTCCTTTTCATGAGAAAACAAATTGAAGACCTTCAGAGGAAACAAATCTGCAGTCACTTCAGATCTCAATCATACCTAATAGAAGAGGTGAAAGCCTCTATGTGTTTTCCATCACAAATGATTTAAAAAATACAGCTCTGAAAATTCTCATGAGGAAAAAAAGGTGATGCAGAAAGTTGTGTGGTGCAGGAAAGACAAGTTCCGATTATGTCCCTCTATCTCAATCCTCTGTGCTAGATACTTGCCGGCAACAAAAGCATTTCTTGGGAGACATTGAGGTGTGCAGCTTATTTGAATCTTATTTCAGACAACAGGCATAAGGGACTAACAGTCTTGTAGGTATTCCTAGAGTTGGAAAAAGCAAAGGAGATTCTGGAGAATTATAAAGGACTTGCTCTTTTTCCCTGAGTCTGAATTATATAGCCAGGATCTGGATCTTTGCTTACTTACATTGTTGCTGTATAACACTGAGTTGACCAATTCCACTGGATCTGCTCTGTATTTGGTGAATGCTAAGAATTCTGGTCAACAAACTCTCAGTCAACTGATCCATCTTTCTCTAAGCTAATTGAATGGTAAAACTGAATGAAAGAGGACACATTTTGTGATAACTGGGCTCAGGAGGCTTGCTTTATCCTTTTTACCTCTGAAGTGGACAAGCTGTTGATGTTCTTTTAAAAGTGCTTATGATACATGAAATATCTAATGTTTTTTTAGAAATATATTTCCTGCTCCTAAAAATACTGCATGTATAGTGTGTATATTTTAAAATGTCAACCCATTTATTGACACAAGTGTGAACATAGTAGACTTAAACAGGTTGTGTATGTTTTATTTAATACGAATGCCAACTGTGTATATACAGAGTAAGAAGTGTGTATGTTTTTCTGTATCATGTCTATGCATAATTCCCTGATTCCATAGGTGGGTTGGATGGCTTTGGAGGTGCTGAGACACAAACAAAATTTTGTGTTATGCTTCCACATAATGGGATGCTGTTAAAAAGGTTCCTATTTTTGAAATTCTGGATTATTTGAAAATGAAAATATTTCAGATAAATTTTGCTTACTTGATTTTTGCAGGCTGCATATACTTTCCATGTTAGTAGAAACCAGTTATAACAGCAACTAAATCCTCCTTTTCCTATGTGCTTTGAATTTATTGAAATTACTATGTAACTTGTGTTAAGACAGTTTGAGTATTTTTTCCCCCAGGTGCTTTTTGCAGCCAGAATAAGGAAAGCAGGAAATGGGACAGAGAGAATGTGAATCCTTTCATCCTTTTGGCTGGATGGGACCTGGATGTGAAACAGTTGAACAAGTGGGAGAGTTCCTAGTAGTCTTCCTACACTTACCTATGGAATTCATGTAACTATTGTTCCTGGTATTGATGGTATTTTTGGCTGTAAAGGGAGCAGGTGTGGTTCAGTACACTGTACGATACAATTCTTGTTCTCCTCCGAAATTCTCATCTCACCTTGTCTGTAGATTTACTGATGATCCTAGATGATCTCTGCCTCAGGTTTCCCTTCTGTTCGGTGGATGACACCGCTTTGAAAATGTAATGAGCAGCAGTCAGGAGAGGGTTTGTGGGTAAGCAGGGGAATTGAAACTTCATTTTTTAGGCAGTGTGTATGTTGCAAGGGGAAAGAATCCATGTTCTGTAGTCCTGGGCAACTATAAAGCAGCTGTTGCAGAAAATTAATTTTCAAAAATTCACTTGCTTCTAAGGACCAGGCAAGACTATCAGTCTTGAATGTTGGTAGCTCTAGAGTAGTACCATTGTTCAAAATTTAGACTTAGGATTTTTCTTCTGTTTACTTTGCTGATACATGCAGAAAGGAGTAGACATAGACTTTGACTGAGGCTACATTTTATTTGCAAGGCTTCATTTTCATGAAGGGATTAAATTAAACCATATAAGTATAAATATAAAGGATGTATATACACACATTGTATTGTCTTATAGGCCTTTCATACTTTGCTTTGATTTCATAGACAGCTCTGTATGAATGATCCTTGGAAGAAGGACAGTTAAATTGTAAAGGTGCTTTTCTCCATAGGATTGCTTAAAATAGTAAATGGAACTATGATTCTACTTCATGCTTCTAATGGAAAACTTCAACTTGAAAGTTGAGATTGGAATTCACATACCCCTTAGAATAAAACTGAGAGCAAAATGCTGTTTTCAGGACAATGCTTTTTAAGAGTGCTCATTGTTCTGTTTTCCTCTAGGTCAATAGCAAAATTGTTATCCTTTTTAATGAGAGTATACCTAACCTTGTACTGAGCATTTCTGGAGATCTCAATTTTATATGTTGCCTAAAGAAATACTAGGGTGGAAATGGAAGATTTTTACACAAGGATAAAACAAACCATCCCTCTCTTTATATGTTTGGGAAACTGGCCAAATACAATGAAGGTTACTTGGATAACCTTTACTCTATCAGTATAGTGCTGCCAGCTTCTCACATCCCACTTACCTGATCCTGTGGACCTTGTTTTGGATAGCAATTCTTCAATGAACTGGTTTACAAAGCCTCATATGAATTTCTGTAAGACTGCTGATGTCTAAAATTGGAAGAGTTGCTGTAGATGTTGTGCGCTGTAAGCAAGGATTAGTATGAAGTATGTGTTGGCCATATCCATATTTTGTTTATGATCTTCCCTACCTGCTTCATGGTGCTGTTTAGTCTGTGTACTCTGAGCAGTGTGTGCAAACTACAGAGGTACTGCACAAAACCTTTCCTAGTATCATCTCATTGAAATCATAGCGTAGATGGTCCAAAAGTTAAAAAACCTAGTGGCCAACAGAACCCTTCCAACAGATGATTTCAGAAGCTGATAAGACCTCTGCTGTAGGGACATGTGCTTTCTTGATAGTTCTTGCTTTTGAATGATGATACAAGAATGAATGATTTCAAACTGATACAAGGTGCCCAACAGATACTGAAGTTATTAGGGACAAGAAAGAGTAGCTGCACAATCTTTGTTTCTTTAGGAAACTTAATTGAAAACACAGGTGAAGTAGGGTTTTAACAAGGTAGTAGTGTGTGTTTTGCTCATGGCATGTTTTTTCTAAGAATGAGAACATTGTAATACTTCATAACAGTGTTCTTCTGTTTTCTGTTCTGTGTTCTGGAAACATTTTTTTGTCTGTTTATTGGACCTTACTCTACCACCATTATTTTTTTTCCTGAGAATTCCTTTGAATTCTTTTCCATTTTTATCAGTAGCTAAAATTGGCTTCATTTGTTCTAGTTCATCTTTTATTGTCCCTGTGGACTGGAATGTGTGTTGAGCTTATAAACCCTTTGGACTGCCCAGAGACCTGTTCGTGCAACCAGACTTTCTAATCATGACACTCTGTTGGAATGAATATTTAAAAACGCACACCATATATACTCTAATGCCAGAGGCAAGCTCATGCTCACATTGTAATGCGAGAGGCAATTAATACAAAAATTATATATGTGTAACTATACATACAAGGGATTCTTCTCCTACTTGATATTGACATTCATTCCTTTGACCTCTTAAACCCGTTAAAATTCTTACCTGTTGATAGACTACACGCATAAAGAGGAAATCAAATGGATGTGAAATTACTCTCCCTCAGAAATTGTCAACAGAGCTATTGTCTCACTAGCTCATGTGTATCAATTTTCTTGCAGAACATGATATGAAAGTGTGATTTTTGATTTTGGGTTTTTTTGATTGTTTTTCAAAATGTTGAGTACTGCTGCAGCAAAATATGAGATTTTTAAGTAGGCATTGATTGTTTACTTTGATTAGATGTAAATAGTGTTATTGGATTTCCCAGCAACTTCAGACTTTGTAGACATGCGTACATAATTCAGTAATGATCAGATAAATGCAAATAGCCTACTTGGTTTCCTTTTTTTTTTTTTAAAGAAGAAAGGTAATAGGAATATGGATTGTATCCTCCTAGCTTCTATGGTGGGAACTATTATACTGCTGAAGTTAGGATTGGGAGTTTCTTTCTTTCTCCTCCTTTCATTCTCCTCTTAAGCCTTAATTTTTGGGTCACCAGGGCAGAGGCCTGGACTGGGAAACTACACAGACTGTCTTCTAAACCTTACAATATATCATCTTTCAAGTACAATAGCATCTCAAAGGAATCCTGGTGCTTTATATAAATTCATCAGTTTGGCTGAACCTTACTTTATTAGGGCTTTTTGAGTTACCAGTATTCAAACTACTGTGATAGCAACTCATAACTGCTATAATGAGCAATTTGTAGGAAACGTGGTAATACTGACGGGTTTGAAACTAGGTGACTGAAACGGCAGTGGGAAGGTCTTTATCGGGTCTCCACATATGGTAAACAATCTCTGTTAAGCCCCAAAATAACTCGTGGGCAGCTGCTGCTCTTTCAGCTGTTCATTGGCTGCTACAGGAGAAGCCGTGGGACTTTCAGGGAATGTTGCTCTATCCTGCAGCACTGGGTACCTCCTGCTTAAGCCAAAACCACTGAATTTCACTTCTGGCTAGGTATTTACATGCCCCAAATCTGACTGTGGTGTAGAACATGTGAAAATTAAAGCTCTCTGTAATTAGGACAAGGTGCAGAAGCGACAGGCATAGGAGGGAGCTGAAGGTGGCTGCTTTACACCTCTTCTGTTAGCAGTGGAATATCACTTGAATTAGGAAAGTTGGTATTGCTTCCTCTCCTGCCCTAGATGTTACTCTTTTGAAGGAGGTTGCTCCTTCCCCACTCCCAGTATTGTCATGGCATTTGGATGTGGGAAGGAATTGTTCTATTACAAGCAAAAATACATCTATTAATATTAAATTAAGGTTAATAAAATTCCATGTATACATTATACACTTTTTATTTTTAAAACTTTGTAGAAATCATTTTAATCAGGTAAATCAGTCCTGAATTAATTTCTTGTCATGCAAAGGATTTTATCAATATGAATCTATGTTTCCTGGCTGGAAAAAAGAATTCATAAAAAGAAAACCTGAAAAATTAATCTTTTTGTCTGAGAGGGCTTCCATTTTCCCACCTCTGGCAGTTGTGCCTTACTAACAGCATGGGTTTGGGACCTTACAAAAACCTGTGCCAAGCAAAGTGTGGTTTTCAGTCTTTCCAGACTGAATTCCCATGTAAATAGTTTCAAAAAATAATTTCCAATACCTTTCATCCTGTTTGATCTGGTTTTCCAATATGGAGATAATTGCAGCATTTATTCATATGAATAGACCCTTGACCAATCTTGTGCCCACATATCAATAGTTACGATACGTGATTTCTATTCAGTAAATCAGTTTTGTCTTGGAGAGTGCATGAGGCTTCTTTCTACCTTCTTGAAGACTGAAACAAATATATTTCATGAATTCTAGGTGGATTATATATATGCTGATAATCTGGTCAAGCCATCAGCAGTTTGTCTGTTAGTTTCAGTGGATTGAAACTGGGATTGAATTGTAATTTTTTTCTAAAAGACGTTGTTTCTTAGTATCAGAACTGATAAGACATTGTAGAAAATGCAGAAAATAAAATTCTGGCACCTGCTTCAATTTCAAGATTCTGAAGGAAGGACCCAGCTCATTATCTTTCTACCTAATGCTTAGAGATAGTGGGTTGGGTGTACCTCCTTCTAACTGCTGTTCTAGAATTGACAGCCGCCTTACCAAGGCTAAAGTTGAGGTTTAAAACCATAAGGGGAAAAAAAAAAGTAAATTTTAAACTCTACTACAACATGGTTGTAAAAAACCATGTATAACATCAGAGTGGTTTGGGGGTAAACCACAACAGGATTCGTGTTTAGCAGTGTCTTTTCCCCCAAGCTGCTCTCACACTGTCCCTCCTCTCTCCTCATTTTCCCCCGCCCCCTCTTTAACTTGGCTTTACTACAGGAGTGGAATTGCCTCACTGATCAAAAAGCATTTTCTCAAGGACTGGTCTCAGCCTGTAGTTGAATTGTTGGTAAGTAGAGATGTGTAAAGCCAGATCTAATGTATTTGCAGGCTTGTTCTGCTGATCCTTGGGAAGTTCTTTCAGAGACAATGAAAAGGACTGCACTGACAACAGGTAATACTGAGCCTTTTATTTAACTAGGAGATGCAGAAAACACGTGCACAGTTTTATTTGCAGGTTCAAGGCCAATACTGTAAACTGTGTGGACAGTATCTGTGAGGTAGTTGCTTTTCCTCCCCTGAAACATAGAAATGGCCATAGCAGACAAACTGGATCAATTTGAAAATGCAAGATTATGGACCTCACATGGAAGATGCACCCTTTAGTAAAACGGTGTGGTATTTCTCTAGGGTGAAGTTCTTAAATACAAATGTCTCTGCTATTATACTGCCTGTGTTCTTGCATGTTGTAATATCATCCCCATTCATCACACCAGTGATGTAACAACATTGCCCATATAATACACTTCATTGTTCATACTTCCTGTCTCATCATGGAATACAGAAACAAGTGCTCAGAGGGGTTTGTTTCAAATGTTGTTCTATTCCCTTGACAAAGAAGGACAGACACTTCCATCCATGCCTGAAGTACTTTAATACATCATCTCTCCAAGACACATTTTGAAAGGGTGCAGCCTTAAATACGGTGCTGTCAGGGAGAGTTATGGCTACAACTTTTATTATTGCTACTTGCAAGAGCAAAGAGATAAAGCACAGGAAACATGCACTAACGATGGACATGTTCTGACACACGCTACTGTAGCTGCAGTCACTGAGTTTTTTTGTTAGTGGAAGATGCTTCCCAGAATATAATGGCATATCATAGTCAGAATGCTCATGGGAAGAATTACACCATTTGAAAGCCTTGTTAAAAAGAAAAGAAAAAAAACCCCAACATTTTAACAGCTGTTGGAATTAGGGCCTTCCAGCAGTTACGGAACTGAGAAGGAAATGAGCCAAAAACTAGACCTAGGAAGATTTGTATGCAGTTACCAGCCTTTTTTTTAAAATCACAGTGATCTGACTTCAGTAGCCAAGGTAGTGGCATCAGTGTTTTGGTATCTCCACAGTAGTTGCACCGTCTGCCATCCCACACAAAGCAGCAGACAATTTCTCCCAGAAACTGCCAGCAGCCGAATGCACCATCTCAGCACACAGGGAAGAGGGGTGGTGGGTGTCTTCTTCTCAATGCAGAAAGCTTCCTGGTGGCCCCACTGCACTTGGCAAAATGGGAGACACGGTACTGCAAGTGTAAACAACCACCTGCAATACACATTTCTCTTCCCACCACTTGAAAAAGCACTTGGAACGAGTTAAAAATAATTGTCTGGAATTCTGTGATACTGGCTGAGACTGCTTTAATGTCCATGATGCAGCCAGCTTTCTAAAAATACATACATTGCAAGTTAACCCCATAGTGTAGAAATGCAATCTATGCTATTAGATGTGAATTTCTGCAAGTTAATGTTAAGACTCCTGCCACCACCATAACACACTTTTGTTTGCCCTTTGAGATTGTTACCATCTTGTGTCAGCATCATACAAATGGTGAACATCACCATGAGCATTGTGGAAGAGTATGATATTTCTTCCTTTGCTTAGAATAGGAAGAGCTGAAGTTTGAATAAGAAATGCAGAAGTTACATGTGGATGGCTGAACAGTGGGAGATACTGTTCTGTAATTTCTATAGCATTAATGAAGTCTTCTGTGTGCCACTGTTGCAAAGGTTTCACCAATGATAGGAGGAATAGTTAATCCTTTAACTCAGTGTTTAAGCATGACAAATATGCTGGTCTGTTGCAGTGTATCTTCCAGTGTGCAGTGCAGCTATGGCTATTGCCATGAAGGCAGCTAGAATGGGATCATTATGGCTCCAGTGTCTCAGTGCTTCTCTGTTCCCAGAGAGCTGAGCTGCCTTTGATAACAATCTCTCATTTGCCGGGAGATCGAAGGAGACTGACTGTTGGAAAGGTCACTCTATCAGTGCTCTATCTGGCTGCAGTGCTTGTGTGTCATGCCTAGGGTGGCCTTACTCCTCAGTCCCTGTACTGAAGTGGAAGTCCTGACAAAGGGCTAGAGCATCTATCAAGCATCTTTCAGTATCCTCCTCCTCTTCAGTTCCTTCTCCATTTTCCTTTACTGCTTTCTCACCTTTCATTTCCTTGCACCACAGTAGCTAGGAAACTCTAACAATGTTTGATTATGTCAAAAAAGGAGAGGCAAAAAAAAAAAAAAAGGTTGTGGATAAGTTGTTCTCAAGCAAATGACCAGATGGCTGCAGCTTTTTCAGTCACTTTCTAACCTTTCAATTACCTAGCTGCTTGCTAGAGTACCTAATGTTCCCTTGAGTTTTCATGCTGATTTCTCAATGATGCTTTGTAGAGAAACTCACACTCTGCTGTTGTATTTTAATACTTATATGGATTAAGCTTTCCAATAAATTACATTTTGATTCAGAAGAAAGTACACAGAAGGCCAAGAAGGTACAGGATGTACAGACTCAGAGTTACCGTGGATAGGGCTTAGGCTCAACATTTCATGACCACAGTTGAGGCTTGGTGGCATAGCATGTTTCAGGTGCTAGTTTTCTTTTGTCAGAAATGATGCAAAAGTTTTGCTCTGCAGAAAGCTCTGATTTTCTTGCACTTGTTTTTAGCCTGTCAGGCATGTGTGTTTAACTAAAAGGGGCCTGATTTTCATGGAATATTGGATTCGACTTTGTGAACGTGGGACCTCCTGCTAGGATGTCTTAAATTAGATTCTCACAAGCAGTGATTCAAAAAGCTTTGCCACCTTAGGAACTGTGTATGTCTATTACAAATTGAAGTAGCAGAGAATATTGAAGGTTCAACAGAGGTATGCCAGTTGAGGTATAACACTTGAAGAAATACATACAATTCCTGCTTACAGAGGGTCTGTGCGATACCATTCATCACTACATAGCCATTTTTATGGATGGTAAAAATCTAACCATTATTTGAGACAAAAAAAAGACAAAACAAACAGGCTTAAACCCCCAAGTAATATGAATAGGTAGAAGTTTTAAAAAATGAATAGTATTTGAAATGACTCAGTAAGTGCTATCAGGAGAACTCTGGAATAATCATAGCATTAGAAGCAAAGAGAAATTACTTGTATTCATAGGCACTGCTGCTGTATAATTATCAAAAGGCTGAGTCAAAACTGAGCAAGTCTGTCAAAAATTCAGCATGTGTCAGGAATTATTTCCTAGCTAATAAATAACATGGCAGAAATCTTCCCCTGAAGAAATTACCAGCTCTTTTGCATATCTGAATGGTATGTAATGGGAATAAGCGAATACAGAGTCAGCAATTGTGTGAGGAAAGAAGCCACATTACTCCTTTTATTTTTGGCTGTGCCTGAGGTCAGAAGTTTCTTTGTTCTTTCTTTACCTCCCATTAGAGCAAACATAGTCTGCTTCTTTTCTCTTATGACTCTTCTTTTCCCCATCCAACTTTTTTGTTTTGTTTAAATAAAGTAAAAATGTCTGTGTTGTGAACTATGACTGTGTGGGCTCATTATTTTATACTCTTGCATGTTAATGAAATGTTGCCTTATCCTACGCTGTAATACTTTTCAAAGGAAAAAACCTTATTTAAAGAGGCAGAGTAGTGGAGCTGTAATTTATTGAGTTAAAACTTTAGACAGTAATACTTAATGTGCATGTTGTTAAAGCACTAACCATGCATCAAGTGTTCACAGCATATAAGGCTACTTCTGTAGTAACAGGCTTTACTTATCAATGCTTCTGCAATTTTGCATACTAGAGCTTTGTGGGAAATTGACTCCCTTTGTTTTGCCTTTCAGCTTTCAAGCTCTTTGTGGCCCATGTTATTGTTTGCTTAAAAGTCTTTACTACTCCATCAAATGCCGTGGGGAATCCATTCATTCCCTGTAGGTGCTTACAGCAGGAAGAAGTTAAATAATATAATTGAGTGCATGTGTGATGCCATGTTTGTAAGCATGGTTCCATCTGTGGAACTGGAAGGGTGAGCAAAAATGTTTCTTGGATCACTGTTAACCAGTGTCTGAACTGTAACAAATGTGTAGCTGCTTCATGGTTGTCACTCTGTATTTACCATGACCGTAGGGAATTTCACAGTGACAGCAGGGGTAGGACTTGGATCTGCATGCATCACAAATCCTGGCCTGTTGCCACTGGAGGAAGGGCTCTGCCTGGTTTTGGTATTCATGGATGGAGCTCCACTAGTGGAAGCTGCCACGTGTGAGAAAAAGGAATTAATTACTGCATTAGTACAAGTAATAATGGTGGCTGTTCCTGGCTTTTATTGGCTGTACAGCGTTTAGTTGCTGTATCCTTTCCCAGTCATTCATTTTATAAAAGACAGCAAGAAAAGGCTTTCATGACAAGGGTGTTTATACTTGAGTGACACATAGCTCGTTTTCCTGTTTATGAACAGATTTCCCTAATTATTAAAATCCCAGCATGTAAGATGCTTAGGGATAGTTATTTGATTATGTGGCATATGTTTTCACATGGGACTATGCAGTAAGCATGCATTTGTGAATGGGATCCTATGATTCAGCATCCCCAAGCATGTTGGCTGCTGCAGCAAGTACTAAGTTCACTGCTGTGAACAAGGCATGGTATGACTTTTTTCAGTGCCCTGGCCTGGGAGCACAGGTGATCATAGGTTTAGCAACTAGTGTAACAAAATATAATGGGGAGGGCCTATAGAAGGGAGAGGTGATTTTACTTTAGCAAAACACATTTTTCCTTCTCAAACTTACCCTTTCACTGATTTCACTTTCTTATCACATACTCAGAAGCACCAAGATGTGTGATCAGGTGATGGGGCTGGGATTACTTATAGGGACAGGAAGGGTAGAAGATGCTGGCTATTAAGTCCTCATCATATCTGCTGCATTTTTTTCTTGACTGGTGATCACATGGGGGTTTTTTGACTGTACGTTTTGTACTCTTTAGGAGTTGACAGTGATTGCAATCTTAGCCCTTTCATTCTGTACCGTCACTGTAAGTCAATAGGCAATGCTGCTGATTTCTGTGCTGTCCTTGTCTGGGTGGTTTGTAGCTCTAATCCTGTTCTTTCTCTTCCTGTCACCTTCTCTTAATGATTTAATTTTGTCCTTTATTTTTTAAAACTCGACCTCTTGAGAAACTGCATACAGAAGTGCAGTTGATAACTGGTGTATTTGGGGATGCCCATCAACCCATGTGATACCTCTTACTGCTTTTTTGACTGTTTCTTTGGTCCTTTCACAACACATAAATTTCCATTCATACTTCATTCAAACTACTTTTGATGGTCCTCTTCTCTCCACATTGATGGGATGAAGAAACGTCCTTTGATAAAGTACAAGCGAGTTGTGTAATCCTTTGATCTCTCTAGTTCTTGAAGAGATACACTGTAAAAGCTGTACATATAGCCTCTTTTATTCTCTCACAGCCATGAGCAGCGACATCTTTCACTAGACCAGGTTGCTCAAAGCCCCATCCAGCCTGGCCTCGAACACTTCCAGGAATGGAACACCCACAACTTCTCTGGGCAACCTGTGCCTCACAACCCTCACAGAAAAGAACTTCTTCCGAATATTTCATCTAAACCTGATCTCAGTTTGAAGCCGTTCCCCCTTGTCCTGTCACTACGTGTCCTTTTAAAAAATCCCTCTCCATCTTTCTTGTAGGCTCCCTTCAGGTACAAAAAGACTGCAATTAGGTCACCTCGAAGCCTTCTCCAGGATGAACAAACCCAATTCTCTCAGCCTTTCTGTGTAGGAGAGGTGCTCCATCCTTCCAATCATCTTCACGGCCCTCCTCTGGACTCACTCCAGGTCAATGTCCTTCCTGTGCTGGGCACTTCCCTCACCCTGCTGGCCACGCTGCCTTTAATGCAGCCCAGGATGCAAGTGGCTTTCTGATTTAATTGAAGTCTTTGCCTGAAAAATGAGACTTTGACGCTCCTTATAAAAGCATCCTGAACTAAGAAAAAAATAGAAGATACTGACTTCATTAGCTTATATTGTGAATAAATGATCTGAAAGAGAGGAAGAGTGTGCATATATTACATACATAATAACCAGAATAAAGAATGTATTATATAGGAAAAATTGCTTCTGTGAAGAGGTTGGAGGATGTTTATTTATTTTCCTAAGAGGCATTATCAGTGCTGGAAACGCGAGTCAGAATAGCTATGCTGCAATAACAGCTAATCTTTTATGGAGGATTTTTGTTTCTTGCTAATATATGTGAGAGATAGATTATGTGTCTCTTCTATTTACAGAATCTTGTATACTATGAATAGCTCTTGCTTTTCCAGGGCTAAGATCACAGCTAGTGAGTGATGAAGCAACTTTGTTTTTATTTGAGCTCAGATAGGGAAAAGGTCTTTCACTTCCTTTCCAAAATACTGGTATTTGCCAAACAATACGGAAATGATTCAAAATGATGTGTAAAAAACCCACTAAAATTAAAATAAAATGGTAAAAGATATTTTTAATGCTTCTACAAACCCTGTCTTCTTTTTACTGAGAGAAGGGGTGACTCGACCTTTCCCTTCTGGGGCCTATTTTTGCATTATAATGTAGGTCATAACTTCTTAAAACCTACATATTTGAAGCTAGTTGCTAATTCTATCTGTATTAATTTTACTTCCGAATTTGAGACTTTGTAAGACCTTGTTTTGAGTGCATATAACTTCTGTGAAAGTCTCTAAATCTAGAATTTGTGACCTTTAATACAAAATGAGCATTTTTTTCATCAAATCAGAGAAGAGCCCAGGTTAGAAAGGACTTAAAAGGTCATTTGGTCCAAACTTTTGTGGAAAAGGGAGCCTAGATGCAACTGTCTAGTACTCTGTCCAGTCATGTCTTGTTCAGTCTTTACAAAAGTGGATTTATTGAAAGGTAGACGTCCCACAATGGCAAAGCATATTTTTAAATATAAGTATTAAATTTTGGACTTCCTACAGGATTAGCCTCTAGATCTCAAAAAAAAGCCTCTGTAAAAATAGTTCTTTTTTTCCTAAGCTACCTTCTGTTTCTGCAAAGCTAAAGCATGACAAAAAATTTAATAGGCCTTTTTTAAGGTATTGTCTTGTAGGGATTTGATAAAGGATAATGAGAAGACTGTCTTCAATAAATAACTAATAGTCTGTGTTCCATGATTAGCATCTAGGTTTCCATCTTCTATTTCTTTATTTTGCATTTTGATTTTTCTGCTGCCTTCCTAAAAAGCAGAAGGGTATCTCTAAGCCACTGCTTTCTATCTGTGAAGAATTTGGAGGATAATGATGCTCCCATAGGTTCAGATAAGATTTTCATGCTCTAAATGTGAGAATTATGGAGGTTTAAACTGGTAATTGTAGTGTCAGACTTAAGTGTGAGTGTGGGAAAAGTATGAACTAAGCGTATGTGGAAGGATGTGTCTCTGATTTGCAGTTGCCAGGTGTCAAGGGAAGCAATGATTGTTAACAGTGTGTGGGCTTCACAGAAATTATTTTTTTGACTTGGCAGCATCTTGTAAGGTCATTCCTATCAACTTCATTAGTGTCCTTTTTGCTTTTGCCATCATTCTATTTGGGTATTCAAAGATAGTGCTAACCTTTCTCTAGTGTTTTATTTGCAAAACACCTGTTCAGGCTGTAATCTCCCTTTATGTGATTTTCCACAGAGCAAAGTCAAATGCTGGCTCAGGAAAAATGATGTTAGCTAAGTGTTTATAACTGTACATAGCTCCCCTATAAGACTGCTTTTTCCCCTCTGTGGCCACAATCCCATGTCACAGCTCTGGTGCTGTGCCCTAAAACCATGACACTGTTAACCAAATAAGGTAATTTATGTGTATATTTTCCTAAAGCCTAGACTGTGAAAATGAGCCTCATAACTCGTAAAAAGGAGCATCCACTTCCATGTCTGTAAAGCAGAAACGTAAGCACAAATTCTTTCAGGTTAGTTTTCTGAATTCTTCATGCACATAAACATGAGACACCTGCTTGTGTTCCTGTTCCTATGCACAGGGTGGCCAGTCCTAAATTAACCCATGTAAGCTTGGAATGAAAGAACAAGATGATTGTTGTAATATCAATTTTTAAATACTGTAAGAATGTTCATTGTCAGTGGAAAGGATATGAGTAGGTAGGCAAAAATCTAGGTCTGCATTGGGTTCTTGCATACCACTGAGTAGGGATGGACAGGAAAACGTCAGATCTTCATGATCCTTAAGCTAGACCATGTCTGGCTGGTGGACCTGAGCCTTGCCCCAGCACAGGAAGAACATATTTCCCTTGCTTTTTGAGTAGCATCATGCAGAGCTGTTTTGCAAGTGTTTTCTTTTTTTTTTTCTTCTTTTTTAAGGATTGTGTTGGAGTTTCCTGTGTGAGATGGATTCTGACCAGTTCGTTAAAAATGGAATTTATCTCTCAATACATCTGTAAACCACTGTGAAAAGTGCCAGTTCTTTTGGAAATGATGTTTCATTTATTTCCCAGAGCTGTAATTCAGCCCTAAATACTGGGCACATGCCAAGTTATAGGCCTGCAAAATAGATTTCTGAAAAAAGCCTTAGACCTTCCTATGTTTTAAAATGTTTGAGAGGGGAAAAAAACTAGCAACTGTTTGTGTGGCACTGAGAACTTCCTGAAAAATAATCATCTCTTAAAAAAAATAAGATGCAAAAAACCCCAAAGGAGAATTAAGGTGTCTTCTTGATTGTTAATTTTAGGCTGCGTAATGTCCAGCTGTGTTGCTGAAGAATTTGTTGGTGAGTGAGAGAGCCTGAGCCAGTGGGTTCTCTTAGGTGGTGAACTGGGAAGGAGCATCATGATCATGGCATGAAGAGTTCTGTGGTAATAATTCATTTAAAGAGGAAAAATTTGCAGTTGAGGTGGTGAACTTGGTCTTTGGAATCCATTTTTAAGGCCACGTTTCGGGCTTAGTCTGGTTGTAGACAAGGGGACAGCAGTCTCCCTCGTTATTCTGTACTATGCAAGAACAGAGTATTTTCTTTCTGGATACTTTTAGACCGAAGGTTTGTAGGGACAAGAACTTCCTCTGTTTGCACACCACTTATTAGATATGATCCTCCTGTGCTAAGGCCCATAGGCGTAGTGGCACAAGGAGGAGTTTCTGCACTGGGAGCAGGAAAAATGTAGAAAATTTGCCATTTTGACTGTAACTAAGCTTTTGTTTGCACAGTATTACTGTTATTTGCACTGCGCGGGTAAGCCAGCCGCTCGCTTCTAGGATTCAGTGGGACATTTTTTTTCACTGCCTGGCTACTGTATGTTTTTCCGCGGCTGGCAAATGCGTGCCATTACCTTTTATTGCCTGCCGTCGCCGCGGATTAATCGTCGTTCCCCGTCGCTGCCCGTCGCTCCGGGCGCCGGGGCCATCCCGCAGCCGCGGTGCCGAGCGCTGCGCCACCTGCTGTCCGGCCGGGAATGCGCAGCCGCCTTCCGAGCGCTGCCCGCTCCCGCTGGGAGCTTAGGGGGTTTCTTAAAGGGTTCAGCACGGCAGCATCAGGGCGCGTAATTTCTGTATGTCACTTTCCTAGTTGGAAGCCGGTTATTTTCTTGAAAGCTTTTAGGACGGCAGCATCAGGGTGTGTAATTTCTGTATGTCTTAGGTAAAAAGTTTCTCTGAAGTACTGGAAGTTGGAGTACGTCTAATTCATTGCTACCTTTGAGGAATTAACTGCTGTAGAATTTTAGATTTGAAGGGGGAAAGTGTTGATGCTAAATAAGTAATTTATCTTTACCTCCTTTGCCTGGTGTAAATGCAAACGCAGGAAAATGCCCCAAATAAGCTACCTTTATCAAGTACCTAATTAGCTGTGCTGTTATGCTTCTGCACAAGACAAGTTATGACTGGGATGATAAAAAAAGGGAATTCTTTTATAGCCTGATTTTTAGATGAAGAAAAAAACATGCATTTGATCACAGCCGTTGATTTTTCTGACAGCTCCACAGCCTGTGACTTGTTCCTCATTAATACAGCTATACGAAACCGTTCTTTTTCATTTCACCTCATATTTTGTGTGGCTTCAGCATTTTCTGCAGCTTGATGTGGTACAGCTTTGCCCATGTTAACAAATACTGAGGCCCAGCAGGAGTGGATCTGTAGAGTGAAATAGTCAGTTCAGGGGACCAGATACACAGGCTGCATTCATTCAAGGTTTTTACAGTAGTCAAGTTGCAGTCTTGTCCCAGCAGCTGAGTATCCTTTAGCATACACTCTGGAATGTATCTTCTGGTTTTGTTTCATCCTAAGGGTATCCAGTTTGTTCCCTCTCATACTCCTCAGTCATGTAGCTCAGTCTAGAATAAGAAAGAATGCTTGGGGAGATTGTGTCAAAAGAAATGAAGGTATTCCTCCTTTGAATTAGAATGCTGATGTAAACTCACTCATTGAATTCTTTCTCAGTTGTAGCTGAAACTGCCTGCTTCCCTGCATTTTTCCACATTGATTCGCCAAAAGGAATAGAAATTGAATTTCTGAGACATATGTCATGGTAGCTGTAGGGTTTCAATTGATAATATTACTGCTATTAGCATGCTGATGGAACTTTTTCCCCCATAAACTTTAGAATTTTTATACCTCCAAGTCATTCATATTACTCACATAGCAAAACAATTTTAGATGTTCTTATCGAAAATCTCTTAACCTCACAGATGGCAATAAAACCTAAACAGAAAATCCAGCATGTTATTATGAAAAAAAAATCCTAAAAAAAATACACAAAATGTGTAGATCTGATTCATTAATCTTTGTTAGTGGCACTTAGACAATATTATTGAGCTACTGTGGTAAAATATTAATGAGGATTGAGGTATTGCTTACATGAGATTTTCGCTGCAGTTGGGCTTTTTGGCTGCTTTTCTTAGCTTTACCATTGACTTGCTGGGTAATGAATTTTCCTTCAACTCTTATATTTTTCACCTTAAAGACCTGAGGAATCCCAAAGATATTTAAATATTATGACATTTAATTTAAAGATTCAGGTACCTTTATATCAGGTTATGTTGGAAGTGCTATGTATCAGGAATGTTGGAAGTGCTAAATCATTTGAAACCTTCAAAGGAGGGATGAGAATAACTGAAAAACTCTGTTTATACTGCTGAAGTACTTTAGTAGCAAAAATAGTAAAGATTTCTCCCAAAGTTCTTTCTCCCGAAGAACTGTTGTAGTGTTTCATAGTTTTTCAGCTGATAAACCCTTGCAATCATTTCTGTTCAAAAGCCAGTTTTCCCCCTGAATTCTTTCATGTAATTATTTGCTAGCATCACTTTAAGTATTAGAAGAATGACACGTACAGTGTTTGATCATATCATAGAATATAGCTTTGAAGATGACAAAAAAATACCTCAAGATGTATTGCACATTCAACATTGCTTCTTCCAAAGTGTTTTTAGATGGTAAGAAGACATGAGTCAACCTTTAAAATTTTGCTTTATTTCATAGAATAATATCCATCTCTAAAGGTCTTTACATGGATTCTTATTTGTATGTGCAAAACTGGTAAGGTGTTCTCAGTAGTTAAAATATTCCAGGACCTCTACCTTGATTGGTTACAAACCATTCCAGGCCTCTGTTTATTAAAGTTTATCAGCATTTTGTCATCACAAGTATGTGTGTTTGGAAGTCAGTGAAATACAGTAGACACATTTGTCTGAATCAGACTCAGGATTCAGATCTGAATCAGACTCAAAGGGTGCATGATAAGAGCCTAAAATGTGATCCGTATCAAGTAATGGTTGGCACTCTCTTCCAACAGATCTGTGCATTTCCAGTAATGCCTACAACTGTAGTACCAACCCCTATGAGTTTCTCAGAAGCCATGAGGAGGTGGCATTTTATGTGACGTTCAGTTCTTGAAGTCCCAATAAAACGTCAACATTCATACTTAGTAAAACAGGAGAAGTTACAGGTTTTTATAGTTGCAAATATAATTTGAGAGACAAGCTTTCTGATCTGAAGGTGCTGTTTAAGGAAATGAGAAGAGCAGTCCCTTCTTCCCTCCTCTGGTGGTGGGAACTCTTCAGTTCTGAGACACCCAAGGTTGCCAGGCTGCTAATGCTTGTTGTTGAAATGGCCACTTAGGCAGAAGATACATTACCATCATTTAAGGGACATTTTACAGGAACACCATTTTCTTTAGTATATTTGTCACTCTACTCTACTTTTTAGTAGCATTTATCCCTGCTATCCAGTTACCTACAGCTTCAGTTTCTTATTTAAAATGGTGCTCATTGTTGCTCTCAGTGTATTTCACTGTCTCTCTGTTTCAAAATCAGTTTGTAAAAGTCTTTGGCTGTAGAGATTACATAATTTTAAAGTCAGGCGTATCAATAAATATTAACTGGTTTCTTTAATCTGTCAAATTCTGTTTAAAAAAGTATTCTTCCAACTGCTGTTTGTGAGCTAGAAACTAATATATCTCACAAGTTTTCAAATGTGGAACGTTATTCCATATCCTTAAGCAATGCTAAAACAGTACATAAACTTTAAAAATACGAACAATTAACATCCATATTAGCATTTAATCAAGTTGAAATCTTTCAGGAATAAATGTATTTTCCTTTCAAAATAATATTTCCTTTTAGGGAAATTGAATCAAATGTTGATGATTTTACTTGAAATACAAAGTCAGTGGGTATGCATTTTGGAGGTAATGCATATTACTGGCACAAGCCTTTTCACTTATTTTTTCTGCTTTTACAGGTTATTTTTTATGTTAGATAAATAATTTAAAAACTTGTGGCCAAAGAATCAACCACTTAGATCATAATTTGCCCTGTAACTACAAAGTTATGTCTAAATATCAGCAAATGCCTGAAGACTGTACAGGGCATTTTTAGCATGTTATAGAAGAGGTATTTCAACAGCCTTACTGTTGAAATCTCCAGCCTTGCCATTCCTAACACGCTCAAAACATGCATTTGAGCTGGTTTCACTTTATGTAGCAGAGCACATTCTAATAACTGAATACATTTTAAGTGTCTTTCAGTAGCATGGTATAAAAAATGTTGTCACAACAAGGTATACCTTGACATTTCCATAAAACAAGGCAAACAAAAAGGGTCTTACAATTTTGAAACTTTTGTGACAAATAAGGAGAAATCATTGAAAGCTTAACTTCAGAACTTTCAAGACGAAATTCTAAGTTGCCTGTAAAATATATGCAACACATATTTTCCCAGGAACTAGTGGCAGAAAAAAATACTCTAGTTTGCTATTAACTTGTGTATCCCAAAGTTAACATTAGTACTGTGTTCTGCAAATGATGACATCTTATAAAAATTCAGACCATTCGATTTGTGCATATTCTCTAAATTTTCAAAATGTTATCAGTGCAGTTTCATTGTTACATTAGTACTAAAGGATTTACCTTTTCTTTCAGCTCTGCAATAATATTTAATCACTGCATGTATTCTGTATATCCATAGATCTAATCCGCAGCAACCAAAAAACCCAAAGACATTCAAGCCCTTTTCAGTCTTTTTTTAAAAAATCTTTTTTATCAATTGCAAAAGTAATTAATATAAGCTTGGCAATAAACAAGACTTGTCCTACCAACCTGTATTCTCATAGCTGTGGGTGAATTTTGGAAAAAAAAAATTACATAATTTGTTGTCAAAATCAATCTGTCTGTGCAAATCACTTTAGCTAATAATAATAATAATACTCTGGACTACTTTTCTTGCCCTTCAAATAACTGCATTGTTATGTCCTATATTTTTGTATCTCCTAGCAACAAAGAAAGTTCCAAAAAGTTTTATTTTTAGAAGTGTGCTAGAATTGTTTTCACAATCATTATATTTTCATGCTGTCTCACTGACAGGTTCCCATGAGCAAGTGAGAAAGCTGCTGTGCTTAAAGTGCAGTGATCTGTAGGGGTTACTGCTCTCTGTTGCCGTACATATTGAGGTATATCTCATTTTGCTGGTGAAGCGTTGGCCTTGGGGTCAGTCTCATGATCCCAGTCTCTGTACAGTTATAACTGAATTGACCTAGTTTAGTTTATGATCATTTTATTTGCTGTTTAATCTGCAGTTTACATGGCCCATAGATTGAAAATATTGTGGCCCTGTGTCCCGTAGGGTTATGATAAAAGATAATGGACCATCTGCAGGTAACAAAGCAGACATTATGACCATGACAGTAATACTGCCAGAGGCATCGCCTCCAGAGAACCTGTCCTGATCTGCAGGCCAAGAGGTGGGAAGGGTTTGGCCCCTGTGGAGCAGACTGGCTGCACCCATGTTGCTTAACATTCTCTGCTTGGATCCCAAGAGATTGCTATTTTTCTTTTTGTATGATTCACAAAATCAGCCACAGTTCACCCACGTCGTATCATGATGCAGAGGGGTACACATTGCATTTCTTGAGGAATCGCACGATGGCAGTGCCTGAAGGCAGCAAAGCTGCTGAGGCAGTACTGGGGGAGTGTTACAGTGCACAGAGACCAATCTCATCCATGCTGTCTGTAGGGAAGAGCCCCTGTACAAAATCTTGTTCAAAACTTCCCCTGATTCTGTGTCAGAAGAACCTACCTGTCTCACCCTGAAAGGAAGACCGGGAGCTAGGAACTATGTGCAGAACCTTAGCAAATCACGGATCTGGAACAAGTGGGGAGCAAAGTTACTAGATTTTGGTACACATAGGGTTATTTTAACTGCAGCTCCATTGCTTAGACTTACTTTTAAAAAAAAGTATTTTAAATCTATTGTTTTGGTTTTGGTATCAGTTGAAGTTATATGTGTGTAAGTTTTTTGTATGAAGAAATATTGAAGGATTTACTGGTTTTAAACTATAAAGATCTAATATGCAGAATGTTCCAGAAATCAAACTTCAGTATAGAAAGCTCAAGTGTCTTTCAGAATTTCCTTTGCAGGTGTGAATATTCATAATAAAACTTACAGTTATTCCTGCTTGATTGTTTCACTTGGGTGAAATACTTTCATCCAGTCAACAACAATCTCGGATTTGAAATTAAGGATCTCTTTCAACTAAATTCTTCTCTGAGACTCTTAGCCAGTCTTTGTCCTGCTGTCATGAGACTCACTGTTGAACTATTAGAGGGTAGCTTGACTTCTGCTCTTATTAATGATTGCCAGAGAAAGAAAGTGTCAAATTGTCTTAAAAGATACTAGAATATAGAAGCAGTTAGGAGAGAGAATACGAGGTGTTCATCCTCTCTCTTTCTCTCCCTTCATCTCCACCAGCCACTGAAAAGCATGCTTTTGTTTTATATAACATGGCTGTGACTGTGCGTTCCTCTACATCCTTTCGTGATCCTCAGCATCATCATTATCCTCTTTTCCTTTTGTTAGAAAAGCTCTGGCAACCTCCCCTTTGCCCTGAAAATTATGAATTATAATAAAATTTAAAGTGGAATTGTTAAATATGTGTATTTGAATAAGGTAATTCTTTCCAGTGTATTAATTTTCTTTGTAAGAGATTTACTAAATATTTTATATTTATTTTTGCACCTTCGTCTAATTGCAGAATTACAGGAATTTCCAAAAACAATGGTGATGATAATGAGATCAGTAGAAATTACAAACACTGAGGTTTTCATGCAGAGATACAATGAAATGTTTAGTGAAAATCATTGAAATGTGAGGAAATGGAGAGGACATAGGAACACAGAGCCCACTGCCCTTTTTCTCCAGGCAAACCACCCTTCCTCAGACAGTAGTTTTTAAATGAAGAGTGAAGAGCTATCCAAATGATACGTTGGTTTGAAAGAGCATTATTCAACCTGCTTTGTACAGAGGATTGGACTCGATGACCTCTAGAGGTCCCTTCCAACCTGAACTATTCTATGATTCTATTGAAATGCTAACTCCATACATGGAAAATTTGGATTCTTTAGAAAGTGTTTTTGCCAGCATCTCCTCTTGAGGCTGGTTTCTACAGCTTTGTTTAGCTTTGATAACACCTTTCATAGTCCTTTTGTAATTAAAACTTGTGTGCCATTCTTGTCTAATACCCACATTAATCTGTGTAGTACTAAATAAGAAGCCATAAGAAACCTGTGTTTATAAATTCCAGTTCATCAAGCCGTCTTCCAGTGTTCCAGTGTTCAAGAACGTGTCCTATGTGAAATAATCTAAATCCACAGCTGCCTTTCCTACTTAAAAAAGTGTCTGATACCAAATTACTCTGCAAGAGCTTTGCTTCTCTGTCAGGTAAAATGGAGTGTGGGGTGTAAGCACCTTTCCCATTAATTTGTAGAGAACACACTCAGCCTTCAGAAAGCCTACAGAAAAGGATGGTCCTTATAGCCCACTTGAATGGTACAATATTTAAGAAGTAGTAGATACCGGACCTTGAAATGCAGGGATTTCAGCAGGAAACTTACAAAAAAAAGGGTTGCTCACAATTCTTGGTGCTGCTTGATGTTCTGTTGTAGCATCTAAGAACTATTGAGAATGTATTGTGTGCAATGTATTGGTAAAGTATAGGTAAAGTAGCACTGAGATCGTAGCGAAGGATTTGTCTTCTGCTTTTGATTATGGTCACATATTTATAAACACTACACTTTTTTTCCGATTTGCTGATTCTTCATTATGCAAATAGGAAATTACCAGCAATTCTTGGAATTTTCATTTCAACATTTGTTTTATTTTTATATAAATCTGATAAAAATATTTGTGGGTGTGGTAGTATTTAGGTAATATATAGTATTGAGGTCAGAATTTTGGTGCTTATATAAAAAATGCAACTTTTCATCAAGTTTGAGAGACTTAGTCCATATTTTTGTGAATTGATGCAGGTTGAATTGATCTTACTGAAGCTATATTGATTCATGCTAGCTAAAAGTTTAACCTGGGATTCTCTGTGTTTCAGTATAATTGTTTATGTGCACGTTCATTCATGCGTAGCAGAATAGCTGTTAGTTGGAATTTTGAGGATTTACATTAAATGGGCACTATTTGTTTTATGACTGGGTACAAAATTGTAGAATCGTGGAGGTGCATTTGGAAGACAGCTCTGGAGATTGCCTAGTTCAACACCTTGCTCAAAGCAAGGTCAACTGAAGGAGGTTGCTGGAGGCCAGTTGGGTTTTGAATGTCCCCAGGGATAGAAGCTCTGCAGCCTCCCTGGCCGTGTCACTGGAGAGCACAGACGCAGCATTCCAGGTGTTTCTCACCACTGCTGAGGAGAGGGGAATGACCCCAATGTGAGCTTCGTGTATTTCTGCTATTTTCGCATACAGAGCAATTCCTCCTCCTGGTTTTCTTGTCTAGTCTTTCCTAAAAATCCTGTATCCATCCATTACCTGATTGCTGCAGCCAGGTGTCTCCTGTCACCAGCTGCACAACTGAATTTTGAACCATGCGATCTCTGCACTCCTCATCTCCTTCCTTCTTACTGTCAGAATTGAGGAGAGTGCCACCTGGGCCCATTTGTCTCTTTATTTTTGAAATTTTAATTTGCTTAATTTAATACAAATATTTACTAAAGATCAATTTGTAAGTACCATGCCAGCTTTTATTTCCATGTGACAAGTAAGTAGCTGCTGTAAGCATGTTATAGATAGGTAAACATGTTATAAATCCCCACGTAAAACTAACTTGTGGTTTGAGATCTATGCAGTAAAATAAAAGTTGGGGGGGTTTTGTTGTGCTTTTTTTTTACTTTTTATAATAGGACTTTGCTTCATTGAGAGATGTGGATTTTTTTTTGTCAGGGAGCAACATTTCAAGAAATAATTGTTTTCTCTTGAGCAAAACTTTTTAATGAATCTTTAATCAATTTCCTTGTTAGAGCAGGCTTCGTATGTAGTAGATTCTAATGAAGGAAAACACTGCTTTTGAACAAGCATCCAAGAACGTCAGCTGAGAAGCAAAGTATTAGCATAAAAATTATGGAGAAGGGTTATGTATGATGTACATAGTACCCTACTCCTGTTTTAAAGACCATTTTCTTTTCTATGTGGTTGCGTGCACACAAGGGAATTGGTGAATGGACAAACCCATGGTCTGTATTTGATTATGAAGTAGAAAGATGCTGTGGTGTAGAGGTAGGGAGAGCAGTAATACACCAACAAACTGATGTTTTTTCTTCGAGGTTAGAGCAGATAGCATGTTACTTTTTTTTTCTTTTGCCTTCTGCCACTACTTTAGGGTGGAGATGCTTGGATTTGGAAAGGTGTGGAGGTTTGTCCCTTTTATAAGTCTGAAATTCCTATATGTCATAATGCTGTGGCCTGACCGTAGACTGTGATTTGGAAAGAAAGCTGCTTTTCTGTTGAAAGGGTCTGTATCACAGGTATGTGATCCTGGTGGCTGGTCGTGGTCTCCAGCGTGTTCATAATTCAATGACACTGGGATCTCAAATTCTAAAGTACTCTTAGTATGTATGCCTAGTGTCTTGTTAGAATTCTGCCGTACACAAGCCAAGCCAGTCTCTGTTTCCCTTCCTTTGAATTGTGCTGAGTCCTTAGATAGGTTGAGGAGTCAGGAAGTACTGATGCTGTATGCCCAAACGGCTGAGAAAGTAGAGTAAAAATAGGGTTTGGATAACTCCCTAAGCAAACAGGTCAGTAGCTGCTTTGAAAGTAAGTATAATTCTTTGGCTGCAAATGAAATGTTACAGGCAAGATTGATCTTTCTGTCATGATTGCGTTTTGTTGCTTCTCTCTTTTCTCAACTGATAGCATTTTTTTCCCCTCATATAAAGAGTGACATTTACTGGAGGCTTAGGAAAAGATTCTTTTCCTGTTGGTCTTAGATTGTCTTATTCCTTAATAATAATTTTTGAAGTTGCAGGCTTTCATTTTTTCGAATGAAATTCTAGGCTTGAAAGGGAAAAAAATGCCATTAGCAGTGTATATATAAATATATGTATATGTACATACATGAAGGAGTACATGGAAACAAAAAAGGAAAAATTTGAAAACATATTATTTATTTGCTTCTTTCTGTGAGTACTGTCAGGAGAGATTCCATTCCTGTGGTGGTGTTGCCTACAGCTGGAACCTTCTAGAAAACTTTGATTAACAGGACACTAATAGAATTTTCCTTAAGCCACAGCACGTACTGAGTGAAGATACAAAAGATGTCAATCCTGTGTGCCCTTGGAGCAGTTAGCACAGTTCCAAGGCAGAACTCATTTGTGCTGTCAGCTTACTGGCTATTTTCTCTCTTATGGACAGGACTGCTTTCTTGTAACTAGTTGAGAAAGAGTACATTTGGTAGCATTTGGAAACTGCTGCAATCTTTTACCTTAAAGTGGCTTCACAGAACTTCTGACATGGTGCTGAGATTGAGTGTATTCCTAATCCCTCTTTAAAATCATGATACTGTAGGATTAGAAGTCTCATTTTGGGGTGAGGTTCTCCAATGCCAAGGAAATTCAGAGTGTGGGAACAAAAGGAGCCTTAGATTAGTTTCTGTAGTATGTTCTGGGTGGAAGAAGAGGTTGATGAGAGAAGAGATGGCATTTTCCTTCAAAATGTTGGTTCTGTTCTAAAAACTTGAGAAGTAGAATATGCCAACTATTCTGGTTTTGACTGAGATGGAGTTAATTTTCTTCTTAGTAGCCGGAACAGTGCTGTGTTTTGGATTTAGCATGAGAATAAGGTTGATAACACACTGATATTTTTGTTGTTGCTAAGTCATGTTTACTCTGATGCCTTTTCCTGGTCTTAAAATCAAGAGGCATACACGGTTAGAAGGGGAAAAGGGATTTTACCTTGGTATTTATTCTTAAGGATCCTTAGGTGTACACGTCCAGGTCATATGCATCGAGATGTACCCCACCGAGTCTTTCCCTGTGTCTCTGTGTCTCTCATCTCGTGTGTGTCTCCCCCCAACATTGGGTATAACATTATAGGCTTTACTAATTAGCATATCTATCAAAGATTCCCCAATGAGAGGTTCAAGTGAGCCCCCCCTCCCCAAGGAACCTTCCCCTGGATGGTTCTATCTTGGTTTACAGAATGTGTTCTGGAGAGGACCTTGGGGTCTGGGGCACACTTATCCCTAGCTACGAAGCTTCTAAAATGTTTAGTCTCTTAGCTTAACAAACAAGTTTAAGAATGTAGGCAAAAAGCACTAGGAATACAGAAGCTGTAAAAAGGTATAACAGGGGTATAAAAGAAAAGGCAAAAATCTTCATGGCATCAACTCAAATAGAAGGATTTTTCAGTTTCCCATGCTCTGCCAATGAGGAGCTGCACAAGAAGCCAGGAGGGTGCATGGCCAGGACAGCTGACCCAAAGGCCAGATATTCCCTACCATATGACAACATGCCCAGTATGTAAACTGGGAGAGTTACCTGGAAGGGGCTGACTGCTGCTCAGGAATGGGCTGGGCATTGGACAGCAGGTAGAGAGCAACTGTATTGTGCATCACCTGCTTTTTCTTGGGCTTTATTCCTCTCTCTGTCTCCTTTTCATTGCAGTTACTGTTGTTGTTGTTGTAATAACAATGGTGATTGTAATAATATTTTACCTTGTTTGAATTATTAAGCTGTTTTTGTCTCAACCCATGAGTTTTCCCCTTTTCTGATTCTCGTCCCCATCCCACTGGAAGGATGTGGTATGAGCAAGTGGCTGTGTTGTACTTAGTTGCTATCTAAGTTTAAACCATGAAAATGAACAGAGAAATATTTATATTTAAATAAAGATTTACCATTTAATTCTTTCATATTGTGATTCCTAGTCTTGGTTTTACTCTACACCCTGCCTTTATGGTACCAAACTTTTCTTTAATATTACAATGTCTCATGGCAACTAGCTTCCATAATGGGAAGACTGCAAAGCTGCAAGATAAAATCTGAGTGTCAAGGAGTAAACTCGTTATAAACCCTCACTAGCAACATTTAAAGAAAAAAAGCAAACAAACAAAAAAGCCAAACCAAACCAAATAAAAAAACCAAAACAAAAAAACCCCCAAAACTGGAAAAATACTGCATAAGATACTGCTTTTTTACTTTATGTTATTTATATTTCGAGTTTGGCAAAAAATTGTAAAATCTCTCATAAGGGACAAATGCTACATTGACACAGAGCCACGGGAAAAGCTTTACAGTAGAAATTGTTCATTGACTCTGTGACTGCAAGTGTGGAAGAACAGAAAGCATTAGATAACGTTGATTTAAGAAACACAACAAAGCCAAGGCACAGGATTGCTGTATAAACAGCTTTAACTGTATATATTTATTTCCAGTGGCTCTGAAAACAAATGGAAGATTACTGGGAAAAGATTAACTGTAACAAATGCTAGCAAATGTTTGAAGCAGTTAGAAAAGCTTTTTATGTTAGAGCAGTTAAATCTAGTTAATTGTATTTGATTTTTGTTTTCATAATTACTTCCATTGTTTCACTGAACTCCCGCTGAATGTCTGACATAGTCGAGTTCTCGTGCCATAATTAAAAAAAAAAAAATATATATATAGAAACTGAATACAAATGTGATTAGTGTTGTGTTACATACTTTAATATATATGCTGCTCATACAGGTTGAGAGCTGCTTCACACTTAGCTGAGGAGATAATCCACAATTTAAAACTAAGAAAGTACTCTGGTAAGTTAGTGTAGCTAGTGGAAGTATTTGACTATATGTGAAGGTAAGAAAGGTCATTCTGGTCAGGTAAGAAGGTCACGAGTAAGTCTTTGTAATGAGAAACCCAAATTGTTTTAATTCCTGCTGTGACCCCGCACACTGGCATTGTCTAAGCTGGTAGCCTTTTGGAGCACTGTTAGCAGCAGTCAGGGGTGAGCTGCCGGAGGTCGCAGCACAGTCTGTGGAGCTGTTCCTGTGCAGCAGGTTTTATAAATCCTGAACTGGTGTGTTGTAGAAGTGTAGAGCATCTGACATACTTACAGCAGAACATCACATACATGATATACATACAACTGGCTTTTGTGGGTATTACTTACTGAATCAGATCTCTAAAACACAATTATATGTGATGCTTTTAGAGCACAGTTGAAGAGCACGGTAGAACAATATCCTGCAATGCATGCACTCTTGCGTATCTGTGGCACAGGCAGAATATCTGATTGTGTCTGGAGGGGTGAAGCTGAGACCATGTTTGAAACTGTAAACACAAATGTTCCCTTTCACTCTGGGTCTAACCTTGGTCTCCCTTGCTTTGAGGTAAACCCAGTAAAGATGGATAAAGTTGCGGGTGCTTTTTGTGGCTCAGTTAGATGTATCTGAAAATACTAACATTGGGCAACAGGTAAGGAGGAGCCACTGGCTATTTTTTGATTGGAGTATCACACCTGGATGCTGTGGTTAAAATGGCCGGTTACTCTTTCATCCTTTTTGTTTCTGATATATTTCATGCTGTGTATTTCTGAGTACAGGTGTTTAGTTTTCAGTCTCAACAGCCGTGCTAACTGTCAGGAGGAGCACTGCATGGCTTTGTGGAAATGAAGTGAACCATTTTACTGAAGAGATAAATGTACCTAGCAGTGTCACATCTGAAGTAGCTTCACTTCTAGCTTGTACCATGAAACGGAACGGTGGGAGAATTCTGAAAGGCGATTGCAAGCTCATACGGCAGAAACGTGCTGCTGTGTTTTGTGCTCAGTCCTTGGTCCAGCCAGCGTTATCACTTCCCTTCATGGTGGATGTCAGTCTGGCACCTGTTGAAAGGAAAACCAAGTCAAAAGAACTACAATGTCTTCTTTCAATTTATTTGACAGTGGTATATTAGGTAACATTGTTTCTGAGTAAAGCCAATAGTGAATACATGATTGAGTCCAAAGCTCTTCCTGTAAGCCAAGGATCTTCATTACCATTCATGGACATTTTATATAATTGCTTGTGTAAGGATTGCACATGATGCATCGTCTACTTTGGATAAAAGTACTCAGCAGGTGCTGTGATTTTATACACTAAAAATGAATATTTAAGACCCAAGGGAAGCTATTCACAACTTTGGGGGAGGTGGAGAGATAGTAGAAGCATAATTTAAAGTAGTTTATGGTTCTTTTAAAGCACTATTAAAAGAAATACCTCAACATTTCCTAGGGTGATTCATTGCAAGCTGACTTGTCTGTTTAGGATTTTCCCAAATGTTTTTCTAGTTAGATAAAGGATACACATGAATGCGCAAAATGATTTGGCTGTTTTGTCTGAATGATGACAATTTGTAGAAAACTGAATTTGCCACATTCCTATCTTTCCTTCACAGCTGAACTGGGAGTTCAGTGTTGTTCCTTTTACCTTTTTGATTTGTTAGAGTACTTTACATTCGTAGGGCAGAAAAGCTGGATTCCATCCTCCATATCAGCTTGTTCAGAAACTTAACTTGCATGGATATTTAAAAGAATATATACGAAAAATCGAATTATTTCTTAAATATGCCGCCCCAGGATGAATTAGTCCACTACCAGCACTTTAACTCTGGGCTTCAGAGTGTGTATGTCATTGCCCTGGCAATTTGTAACAGCATGATTTCAGAAACATGGTGTTAAATCTTACTTTGTTACCTGTAATTTTTACAGGTGTCATTGATAGGAGCAGTTTCCAGGCACTGCATGTTGCAGTGCAAGATGTGGCTGCCAGTGACTGTGCTTGGGAGTTTGTATTTTCAGAGGTTTATTTTTCTGGGCACAGACTGATGTCAGTGGTGCATGGCTGTACATTTCAGGAAAAAAAAATAATTCCTACTTAAAATAAGTGTTTCTGTGCACTTTATAATATGCATGCTTATAAACACAGAAGCCAGGGAAATTATCAGTGTTTTTCAAGTAGGCACGTAAAGGACTCTCTTCAGAGAAGTTGTACAAGCTATGTGCTATAAGGAAAAGAAATGAAATGTAATCATTATCCAAATACAGTGAATAAAGATAAGAGTTCTCCACAATTTATCTACCAAATGTGTGTCTCTGTCTAAC
Organism: Corvus kubaryi; assembly: GCF_017639235.1. NCBI lineage: Eukaryota > Metazoa > Chordata > Aves > Passeriformes > Corvidae > Corvus > Corvus kubaryi. Next base: position 13,896,787 of record NW_024582061.1, on the reverse strand, counting down.
ACAGAGTGACTCTAATACCACAGTTGATAATATTAAGTCTGCCCACATATTTTGTGCAAAATCTCTGTGGTGAGGCATTCATTGCCTTGAAAAGCTGACACAATGGAATGCTTTTTGTGCTGGCTCTGGACAAATTATAGTCCATTTTATCAGTTCCAAGGTCACAGTACTATCATGGCTCTTAAACTGTAGTGTAGTAAAGTGGGCTCTATTGAATGCTCAGGGAACAGCTGTAAGTTTGCCTGATTACTGCAGCCAGGTACCTCTAGCACCAGAGATTTTTGTCTGAACCTATTTCTTTTGTCTACATTCTCATTTTTGCTGTAATTTAATTTCAGAATTGATTTTTACTGCAATATATGTGGAGTTGTAGAGCTAAGACACTTTCAGGACACACAGCACCCATTGTTAACATGTCACTGTAGAAATGCTTTCATTGCTTATCTCAGCTCTAGTGCTAGTTTAAGCATAAGTCAAAGGGCACTGTTATTAAACACCTTGTACTGCTAGAGTCTGTGTTTTTTTCCCTATCATTCTTGTAGACTACTTCTATTCTTAGAATTGAAAAACTTAAGCCCTTTCACACAAGACCTGAACTAGATTTGCATGGACTTAATACTTCTCTTTCCTTTTTGAACTTGTCTACTACTAGCCTTTCCTTCCCTTTCAAAAAAACCTGCTACCAATATGAAACGTTATTTTTATGCCCTGTATGCCTGCACTGGTGTGGGAATATTCATTTTCCTGTGAATAAAAATCCTCATATATTTTTTTCTCAGCCCCTCTGAAATGCAGAACGATTATTTCAAATTAAGATCAGAATTATTTTTTTCCTAATAGAAACTGTTATTCAGCAGAATCCACTTCTCTCATGGCATACATCCTAAAGCTCCTGATAGCCCCTGTGTGAATAAGGATGTTTCCTTGCCCATTTTGAACTTTCTCTTCTCCCCTTTTACATAGCAGTTCATCAGCATTGCTTTTTGCTGTGCAAAGTGGGTAATTTCAGTGACATCCCTCTACTCCCAAACTTTACCTTTCCTTTTTTGGTTCACTCTTTTGAGTTCATGACAGATCACTGATTTAATGGGGTGACTTCTGCTCTTTGGGAGCAGGTGAAGGAATGTGGGTGGCTTTCTCTTATCTGCCATGGGACCCCAGCACACATGGGCATCAAAGATCCCAGAGTTCTTGTAGAGTAAAATGAGGGCAAAACCACAAATAAAGCTGACATCTCTTGGTGAGATGGAGCTTAGTGTGTATTTAGGTGATATGATGTGGTTTATTGACTTACTGTCTTAACCTGACTTCTAAAACTTGTTTTATTATTAAGTGGTCGGGGATAATTTTGAAATGGGTACTGCCTTAAAATTGCAGGAGCCTTTTTTTTCGCCCTGTTCTTTTAACTCTTTAGGAACACTGGCATAGTGTATGTGTATAACTTGCTGTAGAGAGATAAGCTGCTGAAATGTTTTTTCCTTTCCTTTTCAGGGAGTAATATGTGGGAGGCTGTGGACTATTTGCTTCCAACATAGGAACAACATTGGGTTGGGAATCTGCACTCCTGAGAGAATGCTGGGAATCTGCAGAGGGCGACGGAAATTCCTGGCTGCCTCTCTGACCGTCCTCTTTGTCCCAGCCATTACGTGGATTTATCTGTTTGCTGGGAGTTTTGAAGGTAGGAGAGGAATAGTGGCTGGGGGGGGTGGTGGGGTGTTGAATGAATTGCAGCTGGGCAGACAAATGCAGATCAGTGATCATTGATTTTATTTGAATAAATCTCATTTGGCTTGCATACGAAATAGTTCCCAAGGTGAAGATTTCAACAAAGGGCCTTCCTTACCACGTTCTCACTGCTGAGGATGCTGAGTTAATTACTGGCCACAGTTACTTGGTTTTCCACTAATCTTTGAACTTTGAAAAAGTGCAACAACTCCCCGCCTGCCCAGTTTACTAATTTCTTCTCTGTGTTTTCTAATTTTTAAAAGTTGATCTATCCTCTGCCCGGTAAGATTTTTAACATCTCATTTAAGATATGCTGAACACAGAAAAACAATAAATTTAAAGTTTCTTTGCATAAAACTAGTTTGTATCCACATCCATCTGACTGCCAGTGAATTCTTTTAGTTGGAATATCTTTCTGTCTCCTTCTTTCTTTAGGTGGAAATCCTCCAGTTTATAGGTACATTGACTTGCAGCTATGTAATGAGCACTTTTTATAACAAGACATGGAATAATCACTACCTTGTCTTTTAAATTGCTTCTCTGATGAAGTTTTTTTTCTGGCCTTACAGAAGTTCAGCAGTAATGCTTCAGTTAGGGGAGGTTCATAGATTCTGGCTCTCCTGTTTTTTGCTACTCTGTAGCTTTTTTTTGTTTCTTTGTTTTGTTTATTGTGGAGGTGAAGCATTTTATGTTGGCCAATAGGTGTAATTTTGGCAGGAGTAAAAAAAAGCTATTCAGCCTTTGTAATTTCCTTAGCATGAGGAAAGGTGTTCCAGCCTCGTAAAAACTGTTCAGTCACTAGTTTACAGTCTGATAATTTTAAAAAGGCATTGTTGAAAATGTCAAGCTTCTTTCATGTCTCTTTGGCTGACAAATCTGTGCTTTGTTTCGAAACAAAATGGGTTTCCACGTTAAATTAGAAGTAAGAACATGTAAAGATTTTCAGTATGTGTTACATACAATTCTGAATTAGTTATATGCCATGTACAAATATTTGTTTATGTAAATTGATTTGAGTACTTAAAATTCTGCGTTAATGTGCAGTAACTCCATGAGCTCATTCTAGAACGAAACACTTGCAGGATTCATGTTAAATTGAAAATATGAGGGGTGCTAGCTGCATACTTAAAAATAATGATCTGGCAGGCAGAACAGTACTGATTTTGTTTGATTTTTAAAAGCTGTGCAAATGCAGGCCTCACCTTTTTGCTTCTAGAAGAATATTATGCCGCTTTGTTGTAATGACTATTTTAATTGTGTCCACAATTGATAATGCCATGGTGTTTTAAATCCCTCTGTGGATAGAATCCTTTGTTTTTACAGAGAACTCAATACAAATCTTGAAATTTGCTGCTACATGGTATTTGAAGTGACTTAAAGCTCTCAGTGTGAATTAATCTTAAATGCAAACCAGGGAACAAAGCCCATTGCCTATTACAAAGCCTGGCACTGGAAAAGGACTGGAAATTCTATAAAGTTAGTAATTCTTTCAGTTATTTTTCTATATCCATTTTCCTTTTTTCTTAATTTTGGGTGGGACATTATTTAATCTTTGTTGGTTAAAAACTAAGGTCAGTTAGATATTTATTTAACTGAATAATAGCTAGCATTTTCCTTAACTTGTAGGTATTATGGGCAAAAAGTTAATGCCATTTTGTTATTTTACATGATTTCTTGGTTTTTTTCTCCACATTGGTTCCCAAAATTTACTCATGTTTGAGCTCACTGTGGAGGTTGTAGTGAGGTGGAGGTGGCTTTCTTCTCCCAAGTAACAAGCAATAGAAAAAGAGGAAATGGCCTCAAGTTGCAGCACAGGAAGTTTGGATTGGATATTAGGAAAAATTTCTTCATGGAAAGGGTTGACAAGCATTGGAGCAGGCCGCCCAGGAAAGTGGTTGGGTCACCATCCCCGGAGATGTTTAAAAGAGGTGAAGGTGTGGAACTTAGGGATGTGGTTTAGTGGTGGATGTGGCAGTGCTGGGCTAATGGATGGACTCAACGATCTTAAAGGCCTTTTCCAACGTAAACCATTGTATCATCCTATGATTCTATAATTGAGTAAAAATTGCCTCACAATGGCATTGTGCCTTGATTTGAAACCATCAGCAATGTAGAGTCCTCTCTGCCTTCTGGCATTAGTTTCTTTCGTTAATCACAGGGCTAGAAATTTTCTTTTCAGTACATCTGGTTTTAGATTTGAGTAAATGGTTCTTTTTAGACTTTCCTCCACCAAATTAAAGAAACCATCAATACCTGGTATCTTCATAGACTCAATTATTCAGTGTGGAAGGGAGCTCAGGAGTTCTCTCATTAAACTCCTGCTCAAATCAGTGTGGGTTTTGGAATCAGGCAAGATTTCTTAGGCATTTATTCAACAGCGTCTTGAAAATCTCCAAGGATAGAGAATACATGGACTTTCAGAAACACCATGAATGAGTAACGATCACCCTTTGAGCCCAACAATCTGGATAGTTTTTCACCTATTTAGCCCACCCATATATACTGTAAAATCCCAGCTTGGATACAGGGAGACTGTGCTTCAGTTCAAGGGAGATCACATCAACTGGTCATGTATTCATAGTTATTTCATCACAGAAAGCAGTCAGGCTGGTCAAGCATGATTTACCTTTGGTGAATCCATGATAATTATTGCCTGCCAGGCTTGGGAATGTTTCTGTTTGAAGATACCTACATACAGTAGTAACATCACCTTGGTCTTTTATTCACTTAGTTAAAAGGTTGACCCAGCTGACTTGTCATAGCAAAAAATTTTGTAAGGATTTCTTTATTCTTTTGCAGGCTTTTTGTTTGTATGTTTCAGAGTTCTAAACTCAAATGTCTCTGGTATGACATCTGCAGTGCAGTGTCTGCCTTATATATATATTCTTGATGTAATTAGGAATTACATTCTTAGATTACTCATCCATGTGTTTATATCTAAGCACTTAAGTTACTCATTTTGCCTAGCAGGGGAGTGGGATCACATTAGAATCCCCTTAAAAGCTTTGTTAGTGAATCCGTAATATAAAATATGCCTTACTGCATATTTTATATTCTGTTCCCATGTTCCATGTTTTATAGTCTGTTCCCATGTTCTGCTTTTTAAATAGTTTCAAGTTCCTTAAGACAGAATTTTGTTTTATTTTGGATTTTGTTCTCTTGTCAGAAAGTACACAGCAGCCTGCTGCTTCACGGTTGTCACTCAGACACTTCCAGTAAGACCCTTCCCTTAGAATATTCATTGGAGGTGGTGTGACCCAAGCTATGACAGCAATAGCTACTAAAAGCCTCATTAATCATGTATATATGTCTATTAAGGTTATGAAGCAGAATATTAAAGATGATATTGAATATTGTATAGGCTTTGAACATACCTGGTTACTGTTGGTTTTAATAATGGACAAGGACAGCATAATTTCAGTTATCAGTGACTTTGAATGAAGAAGCTAATTGTTCCAACATTCTGAGACTATATTCAAAAGACAAAGTAATAGAGTAGGAAAGGTGGAGTGCATTTAAAACAGGGAAGAGGAAATAATCAAATAATACATGATAAATTTTCATTAGAAAAAAAATAGCAATTTGACTAACTAGCGGTAGCTCCATAAATAGCTTAATTTTCCAAGCTATATGCAGCAGTTTTCTATCCCCCTTACCATGAAGGTCATGTAAAATGGAGATTTGGAACTGTAATTTGACCATGCTTTCTAGATTACTGATTCCTCCAAAAAAAAAAAAAAAAGAAAGAAAGAAAGAAAAAGTGTCTGTGTGTCCTCAGCAGATTTACGGTCACCTCTCTTTTGACAGGATGAAAATACACTCGAGTTACCAGTCCCTGTGTGGTGGATCCACTTGAGGTTGAAAGCCTAAAGTATGTGTGTAGGGCTCCCGTGTAGAACATATTTCCCAGGAAAAAAAGAGTCAATAATGTAACCTTAAGATGAAAAATTGAAAAGTTCTGTGAGATCCTGTAGGGAATCTGTGAGAGAGCAGTTGACTCTGGTTTCTTTTAACTGCTTGGGTAGCATTTTAAAAAACAGAGCCTGCCTTCTTTCTTGGGACTTGCTTTCCTTGATTGTCCTCTTTTCACTCCAGTGTTGGGCAACTATCATTCCCAGACAATTCATTTCAGTCAAAGTCATCTGTAGAGACATGATTGAAGCCAGAGTTGGGCAAACACCTCATAAAATACAATAAAATAAATTGAAGGAAGGCTGCAAATATTCATCTTAGTATTTAAATGGATTCACTTTGATGCTGTTCACACTCTTTTTGTGTATGTTTCCATAAATATTCTAGTGAATATGTTAATTGGGAAGACTGTCTATGGAAACAATGAATATCCAGTTTTAATATTCATGGAAAGTAGATTCTGAAATCATATTTGTGAATACTTGAATCAAAAAACTGATTCTGGGGTTTCTTGGTCTTAAGTGCCAAAAGTTTATCACATGGTCTATGTGCTTGATGAAAACTGCCTGAATTTTTAATGCTTGCAGTAAGTTGCGCATAGGAAGAGGCAAACAAATAATTAATTACTAAAATGTCTATCAGACACTTGCAACTGATGAACAAACATCAGAAAATAATTCCTTCACAGACAATGTAATCAAAAAGACACAAAAACTAGAATTGCTTTTTAAAATTCAGTTACTTCAGTTGGCCTGAATTTTATCTCATATGTGTCTCAGCAGGATTAAACAAGGAAACTTAATCCAGTGTCCATTTAAAATAGAAGCTTCAACCTTTGTATTGATCCTGTCTTTTTAATAAAGTTCTGAGAAGAGAAATCCTTAAAGGGTGCCTCTGCATATAGTGAGGGTGCTACTGTGATGGGTGCCTGAACAGGTTTATAGGAGGTGTGTTTAGTGGATATTAGCTATCTTTAGTTAAAAAGCCACCCCTTCATTTCCATTCTGGAGTAAATGATGGTGGCTAACTCCTCTCATTACATTTATTTCAGGTGATGAGCATTGTCTCTTAAGCACCTCTATCTCTACTTCAATCACTATACCTTCTTAAATATGTTTGGGAGTAAAATGAATTATGATAGCAAAGACCTTAGGCTTATGTGAAGTTTTGTTGCATTATCCCGGAAAACTTGTCCTTCTGTGAAACCCTGGTGATTTGGTAATACAGAACACTGATAAAGGACCAGAAGTTCCATGCTGTGAAAGCTGAATCTCGTTCTCTGCTCATCATCTTTAGCTTAGAAGCCAGCGATCCCATGTTTATTTTGTTTTACAGACTTGAGAAGTCTTACATATCCGTCATCTAAGAAAATAAAATTAATAGGTGGATATGGAAAAGTAAAGAGTTTTGTTCCCCATTTTATAAATAGTCTGCTTGTGAGCAGTGACAGGAAATTTGAAGTAGTTTCTGTACCAAAACAAGAACGGCCTTATGCCAAGAGTGTCAGCCAAAATCCACCATGGTCGTGAGAAGCTTTTGGAGGTCAAATTGTGGAGTTGGGGCAGCATGGATCTTTTTTATTCTCAACGACTTTTTCAATTAAACTTAAAATTCTGGAATACAATTTTGTCCCTAGCTAGTAAGATCCACTCCAGCTGAGCCCCTAAATGCTGAAGTCAGTGCTGTTTTTTCTTTAGCTTGCCAGGAGTTCACATCCTTAAACCAATACCCTGTTATCTCAGGAGAAGCCATGAATCTTGCAGTGGCCACTTCTTTTGCCAGTGTGCTGTGCCAAATGAAAGCAAGTCTGCATTGCTATTTGGAATTCCAGTACAGAGGGCACACGTTTGCTTTTGATGCTCATATTTTTAAGTACAAGCTTTCAGAAAAGTAAAGTAAGCTGTAGGCTTACCTTCTTTCTTCTCTGTACAACCTCTTGATTGGATGGAATAGTTCTTCACTTCTAAACACCAGTTTTCTCTTGGCTTTCTTTTTCTAGACAGCTCTTAATTTGTCATTTCTGGCAGAAACAAAGTTTAGAATGAAAAGGAATTCTTTGACGGGAGTGAGGGGCCAGCTTCTTTGGAACAGCAGCTAACTGAATATAATCGGTGGGATTTCTCAAGGGTTGTGTTTCATCTTTGTCTTCCTCCTTCTTTGAACAAACTTTTGGGAAGAATGCCATCTATAAAAGTTGCATTACACAAAAGTGAGCAAATTTCTTCCAAGAAGGGATATCTGGATGCCCAAATTCTGTTAAGGCTGCTTGGGAGACTTAACACTAGGACTGTTATTTCCTGGTTATTCCTCCTCTGTTTCAGAGATAGGTACTTACTAACTTCATAGTTAAAGCATGTTTTTTAATAGAAGAACAGAAAAACAAGGTGAGCTTAAATGTTTTGTTAAAAAAATCCTGAATAAACAAACCCCAAGAAGTAGTGCTTGGCTTTCTGAAACAAAATGTGCAGTTATAAGTACACCAAGAACTCCTTTGTGTGCTGGAACTAATGTAGCCTGACCTGCTGTGATTGATGTCATGCAGCTGATTGATGTTGAAGTTGCTTTTCCTACAATCAGGGCATTTGTAAAATCTAGCTCCCATATGGATCTCCTGGTATCTAAATAAATCTTGAGATCATGCTGCAGTGTATTTCTCAGTGGTAGTGTGTTTGGCATCTCTCATCTCTCTCTCTGTCCCTGGCAATAGTAGAAGCTTCATTACCTCTGACTTCTTTCCCTCTAACAAAGTAATTTGAAATTAATCAATGAGCTTTGGGGGCAAACAGGCAAGCCGGTCAACACATGTGTATGCATAAGATGAAGAAGTATCTGAAATAGAGATGCTTTAAAAGATTGAAATAAAATATTTAGTTTTTAATTCCCAGAACAATTAATTTGGGCTGCTTGATTTTTGTGAAGTTTTTATATTTAAGATTTGTGGAGTGTTTTTCAGATCAGGAAAAAGTTTGAAATCAAAATCTGTCTGGTTAGACAGCAAATTGCATCTTTAGTGCCTTCCAGTACTTTTGAAACTTACATTTTGAGTATTTATTTAAATGTGTAGAATACCAGAAGGAGGAGGAGTCAAGCTGAAAATAAAAAAAATTCAAATAATTATTTCACACATCATGTATGGTCATTCTTATGTTCTGCTGATTATGCTCTGGAATGGTTTAGGAAAAGCAATTGAGTGGGAAGCTGTTATTGGGTGGATGTGTTTTAGGTATGCTTAGCTTAACCATACCAGTATCTTCAACACATCTCTTTTATTCCCTCCATACAATTTTCAAACATTTTTCAGACTTGACAGCCATTGAATTGTTCCACTGAGTAATTATTTCCTTCCCTTGAAGTTTTACCTCTCTTGTGTTGCTTTGCAATTCTTGTTTCTAGACTTGAAAGAGATTTTTTTTTTTAATGTATCTAGATATCCTTGGACTATTGAGTGAAATGCACAACTAACTTCAAAAACATAGTCTGACAGCAGTCATCCTGGTTCACTCAGCTTTGTAGATACCAACAAAAAGAGGGAAAGCTGATGACCTGGAGACTGATATGTTTTTAGCCTGAGATTCTCTTCCAGTTTAGCCCTGTTCCAGCTATTTGAGCTATCCTGCAACATTAATTTTTTCTAACCTGTGGTATGACTGCCCTTCTCTATAATGCTGCAAAATGGTCAAAGTCCAGGATATAAACATCAAGGTTTTAAACCTCTTTTTTCTTTTTTTTAAATTTTGTAACTCTGTTTACCTTTGAAATTGCTAAATGTCAGAGTTTGCAGAGATGAGGAATTAGGGGGGGAGAGCTCAAAGTAGTGAAGTCAAAATTACCAAAAAAAATCATAAAGTCGTCACACTTCCCTAAATTAAATTCACAATCCAAAGGAGACTGTGCTTCTGTTTGGTATGTTTACTTCTAAAAAATAATTATAGGCCTACTTAAAATATTTTACTGTATAAATAAAGTGTTTCACAATGAGATACTCTTCCCAGTGAACTTGTAATAATGTCTATACCTATTCTAAAGAAGAGGTGTGTGGTGTGCTCTCTGCATACTGCTTCCTGAACTTTTGTAAACACCCAGTGAAATCACCATCACAAATGTAAGCTTTTAGAGACCTGGAGTAGCTTACAAGCTTGGAGTTAGTAACACACTAAGGTCCTGAATTAAAAACCAAAGATGTGTCTCTACAAATTAAGCTGACAATGTGACTGTAGCACAGTCAGCCCTGCTTGTGTTGGCTGTTGTTGAGCAAGCACAGGTACTGTCAGGGGTAGAGATGCACCAAAGCAGAGGAAGCCAGGGCAGCTTATGCACCCTTTTACAGTCACTGAAGCCTGGGCCCCTACATCTTCAAAGTGATTATTGTTCCTCCTAAGCAGATTAAGCCCAGTGCAGTTATGGCTGTTGGTGCTACAATAGGATCTTAATTTGGCTCTCTAGACACAGGATTGGGGTTGTCATGGTGTAGTTTAATATCAAAGAATGTTGCATACCATTTGTGTAATATATAGAGGATTATTTCTGGAGCTGAAATAAAGCCATAGCTAATAAGATAGAATTATATGTTGGAAAGCACTTGAAGAAATTGCTGGAATAAAAACTGCGAAAGCTATCTGTTTCTTATGTGATTAAGTAGAGTGAAAAAACAATACCCCAAAGTAGTTGTGTTTCTCCCAACATCATCTTCCTTTCCAATTTTTCCTATTTTATCATTCAGCTTTCCTTGTTTACATGCCAGTACATCTTTCCTAGAGTTGTTGCAGCAGTCTTTGTTTAATTTGTGTTTCAAAATGGACCTGGCAGACAAATTTGTAGATTCTTCTCAAAAGTGCACAGAACAGTTACTGATGTTTTATGGGCTTGTGAAGATTTGTAGGCTTTTACCATCAGAGTGACTGCTAACAATCAATGCCTCTTACATTTTGCATAGCACAGGCTGAATTACACGGTAGAGTTGATAGAATAATGCTGGCTGGTAATTCCTGCATCTGACCCATGCGTTCTAGATACACCAAAGCTGTTCTAGCCAGATTTCTGAACTTGATTTTAAAGCTGGTAGAGGATTCTAGCACATCTCTGAATAAATTATTCCACCTTGATAAAAAATGCATGCTTTAATCTCTGTCCAAATATTTCTGGTTTCAAGGTAAGAAGTGAAAGACAAGAAGCAGATGATGGAAAAAGAAAAACGAAAAAGGATCATTTTAACAGTTTCAGTTTCATGTAAAATAGGCAATCGTGATTATGAGATATTGCTGTGTATAAAGTGTACTGTAAGGAACATCACCTTGAGAACTGTAGATGAGAGTGCTACAGTGCTACAGCTATCACAACTTACAGCTGTTTAAAAAAAGAGGTAAATTTGTAGGATAATTGCTAATCTTCCCATAGCTAGTAGAAGCTAGTTATCAGGATGATCGGTTGCCATCCCAGTCCAGAATATTTTTCCTAGCCAAATATTTGTTTTGGGCTACAGGTTACTGTACCTTTTCACTTGTGAAAAATAACCCTTCAGGAAAGATTAAAAAACAGTTTCAGTTGCAGGTTAAGAACAGTTATTAAATTTAAGAAAAAAATACGTATTTAAATACTAATTTGGCAGCCAATTATTCATGGGATCAAGGCTTATAAACTTAAATTTTATCAGTATGGTATTCTCAGTTCTCCAAATAAAACATAAAATCACTGTACAGTATTTACAAGTTACCTTTAGAACATTAAACATGGAAGATTTCTGATCCATTTCTTTCCCAATATGAAGGCATTCAGCATTCTAGAATCGTATTGAAATCGTACCACCACTTTAATGTTTCACAATCAGTGTATTTCCTACCTGTCATTGAATTTAATTTAACCTAACTCCATGATTTTGCTTGTTAACTTTAGCAGGAATAATGTTTTCGGATGAATAAATGCTGTAAAATCTGCTTTTCATTCTCTACTAATCAAACTGTTATAATGGGTGTCTCAAGGGATCTACACTGACTTTAACATAGTGTTCTTTTGGTCTGAAATGTAATACACACAGAATGTTTTCTAGCAGTGTTAATTATAATGGATTTAGCTATTTTACCTCTTGCTTCAGTGCATTACAAACCCAAGGGTTTAAGGTAAAAATCTCAACAGAGAGGTTACATTTTATAGAATATTCTTATAGGAACCAAGTTTAAAAATGCATCTGCACAGCTACACATAATTACTGGTTTCCACGGAACTCCAGCTAACTTTCTTCAAAGCTTTGCCAATATACACAGAGGTAAGTAAGTCTGAAAATAACAATTATCTAACTTATTTGAGTTGGGTGAAGGTATTAGTTGCTTGTTCATGTACACTTGAATGGAGATGTGATGAATTAAGTGGTCTTTCCTGTAGAATGCAAATGCAGTCGTTTAACCAAACGATTGAAACCTACTATTTATCTCCTTTAAATTGCATGACTTTGTTTGCCCACGAGCTTCCTCATAGTAACCTGACTTCAGAGTTGCTGATGGTGACTCTCAGCTTCATACTGAGTTTCTTGCTTTTAAGAGACTTAAGAGCAAAATGTACCTCTGTTGTTTGTGTCCTTCTATTCCTCTCCCCAATTTTAAATATTCGCATATGCCCCCTTTCTCTTCAGCTGCCAAACTTGTACCTCAGTGATGTGATATTAATAGCAAAGATTAAGCAGTTTCAGCTCATCAGAGAAGAGATATTAATCATCATTAGGCCCAGTGAGAAGTTTAATTTTCCGCTTCTCTTTTTTCATGAGCTCTGGTGGCTGTCACTCGCACCGATGTCTGCGGGACATTTAATAATCTGCTTCTGATAATGCATTTCAGTGGTTATTTTCCTTTTATTTCCTCTGTCAGTCTCAGTGAATTTCATCATTTTAGGCTTTAATTGAAGACCACTGTGAGGAGATGGAGGGAAGAAGGTTATTTCTTGAACAAAGCTACTTCAGGGACTCATGGTTTTTATTGTATTCAGAAGGAAGATGGGTTAAATCAAGATACTGAAAACTATGGGAATTGTTGTTTTGGTATGTGACTCACTACCTGTTCCCCTTGAAAAATTCCATATCCTCCCTGTCCTCAGCTCCTGTTTACACACATTTATTTATTTGTGCCTCAGAAGTGTGGTTAGATTTGCAGTGCAATATGGGTGATGTGGAGCACACTGAATCAGGGGATGACAAGAAAAAAGCCACATTGAAAACTTCATAAAACAGCTTCCAAAATGACATCTGTTCTAATAAAAGCACTCATGTGGGATATTAGACTAGTTGACATAGCAGTAACTGCTCCAAATGGCATGTCTCTTAGACTGGCACAAACTTAACTTACAGAGAAGCGCTAAACGTAATAAAATTCTTCTCTGAGATTATGCTACTACTGTCACCTGTTATCAGTACTTCACTGTCTGATTGTAGTTAGGTGTTAATGTGCAATCTACATATCCCCCCTGTTTCAGGGGTTTTATCAGCTTCTAAGTGGTTTTAAAAGCAGAAGGTCTCCATCAGGAGCAGTAGGAGGTTACAGTTTTCTTAGTCAGAGGACAGATCAGACTAAGACAAAGCAACACACAGAGGTCAAAAGAATACTGGTTAGTCTTCTAGTATGTGTCAGTGTGTTACTATGTGACAGATAAACCTCATGTATTAGTGGATTTGATGGTTGAACAGTGAGGTTGTTGATTAATTTGAACAGCACATGATGTGAAAGCACTCAAGTAACATTCTAAGTTCATAATTGTGGATGCTGCCATTCTTTGCATTGCTGGCTCCGGGTGCCTGGTTTTGAGTCAGTGTTTCTCCTGTTGGAAAAATAGGCCCCTTCAAACTTAAAGAGGCTCAGGTTGAGCACCTGAGAACTTTAGTCCTGAATCTCTCATTACCTTTTAAAATCTCTTAGAAAATGTGGCTCCCCAGCCTGGTGCTTCTCTCTACTGGGGGATTGATTTATTCTATCTTGCTAGGAAGACTCTTGTATAACTGCATTATTTTAGCTTCGTAAAAGGCCTCTATCTACATTGCTCACTTGGGATGAACTTTGGAACTTCAGCAGGCCCCTTAAGTTTTCAAGTCACAGAAACATCCTGAGCTGTATTAGAAATGGTCTTTTAAAAAGAAGTATTTTTGCTTTTAATAGCCACTTTTTCACCTTGGGGACTAAAGCCACAATAGGCCAGTAAGTCTAGATATTAGCTTAGAAAAAAATAGTATTACACATTGCAATTACTACTGCTAAAGAAAGGACAGAACCCTTTCCACCAACAAATCTACAACAAATAGTGCCAACCTGAGGTAAAACATAATGGTAATTTTGTGGAAAGAAATGTTCACACCATACTGCAGTCTATGATATACGGAGGAGGATGAGATAAGTTATTTCCTTTATTTTTTTAGTAAGGGCAAGGTTGCAAACAAATTGTTTGTAAAAATCCTTGCATATTTAAATAGACTTATATTTTTAATAGTTAAATAGTTGTTTACATATCCATGAGTACATTACAAAGAGTAGAAAGACCTTATATTATTTGAATCTTGTTCAGAAATAGTCCACTAAGGTCCTGGCACATCGGTTGACTGCACATAATCTGAGCCATTCCTGAACAGGGGATGTTTTTTCTGCTAATTCCTGTTTGATTGCACAAAAGGAAGATGCTTGATATGGGAGCTGTGGTGAAATAGACTCTGGTTAGAGGCAGACAAGTAATGGAAGACTTCTACTGGTGGAAAGATCATCTGTGGTAATTTTATGTGGTGCTTGTTGGAAGAATCAGATTTTCAGCGAGAGTGAGAATCACAAGCAGAATTGTTGAGAGCTGGAACCCGTTTTTAGTGGATCTCACAGAAAAGATGTTCTAATGGTGTGGTGAAAACAGAACCTGAGAGTTTAATTAGGAATGGAGGAGCTAATGAATGAGAGTGAGGAAAGAACAGTGCTCAGATGTTACTGTCACTTGTCATAAACAATTTCTTGATAGAAAGCTGAATGGAGTACTTGCAAGCTGGCTTTTTTATAATAATCCAGGCAGGAAGAGAAGACAAAGGAAAAGATAAGCATGCATTGCAAGTAGTGGGATGTAGTAAAAAAGTGGATTCGTATGGAAAAAAGAAGGTATTATCTTGAGGAGTCAGGAAGACACTGAGTTCTGTTATGAAAGCACCATTTGCAGTATCACTAAAAGCAGCCTTGCTGTGCTGCACACTAACCTTGTATTTGAGTATCATGTATGTGTGAAAAGATTCAGCACCATGAAAATGTGCACATTCCAAATTATTCATTAGGTTTGCATCTTTTGAAATTACAGGGAATTTTTCTGTGTGAAACCTATTCTGAACATAAAAGCTACCGGTCAAACTTGCAAATTGATGATTAATATTTGGTAGTTATCAAGTGTTTGTGGATTTAACTGAATCAGTGTTTTAAAGTTGTAGGAAATCATTAATAATTGTTAAGAGAGAATTTGCTGTTACAAGGAATATGGATAACCTGCTTATTAGGTATTCTCAAGAGCAAGTACAACATTAGATGAGCAATGTATTGAAGAGAAAGAGAAAAGCAATCCAGCAAGTGAGGCATTTTTGGTGATGGCTGATGGTGGAAGGACTATTTAAGGCTAATTTAAGTCTGTCTAGACCTCTTAGCACTTTCTATTATTAGTCTAACTCAAGAGTAGAAGCTATACATCATCAACCCTCCAGTAAGACTACTGATGGTTATGTGGTTAAAAATAATATGAAGACTAAAACAACGAAAATACAATGACTGCAACTTGATCAAGAGTTCGTATTCTGCCTGTGTACTCTAATGAACAGTTCCAGTGTATCACAAAAAACCTGAAGAACTACACTATATAACAGTTAAGATTTGGTTAATTATATTCTATTCATATAAAAGGAAGAGTACATTTCTGGATGCTGAAACAGAAGGAAAAGAAGAAAAGAGATGGAACTGAGAGAGTCAATACTGTTTCAGGATGGCTTTTTGAATGAAATAATGACTTTTGAGATTTCAGAATATGGGAAAAAACATGTTCCTATTTAATAGTATTGATGATTTTTCTCTAACAAAAACAGCAGAATGTTGTTACCAAATTGATGGCAATGGCAGCTATGGGTACAGGAGAAAAAAAGTAAGCAAGAAGGAGCAAAAATAGGGTAAAACAGATCAGAACTTCACATAAGCAGTAATGCAAGATATTTGAATTACTATTTCTGAGGATGTTTGTTGAGAAATAACTGTCTCTTAGTACTGTCCTAAAGCATATGGTAGAAGGTCAATGCTCTTCTCTAGCTGTTTAAATAGAGAAAGGTTGATAAATACTGGAATTCTCAGGAAGACAAGGACTGCACATTTGTATTCAATGCTGCAAGCTGACTAGACTTTGCATTGCATACAAAAGTGGATTTGATCAGAACATAACAAGTTACAGCCTGAAATTGTAGCAATGGGAGATTTAGGCAGAGTTTGACAAGAGGAAAAGTAGCTCTAAACAGAAGAGAGTTTGAAGTGTCCTGATAGATTGTGAACAGGAGTTGTGGAATCTCCACCATAGATTTTTTTTTAAAACAGGGCAATACAGTGGTAAATTAAAATCAGTTTTGGTAAGTGTCATGTAAGGCACCTTGGAAAAGAATAATCTTAATACATTATAATGGACTCTTAGGTGATTGTCACTGCACTGGAACTGAATCTTGGACATTGAATAAATATTTCTAGCAAAGTTGAATTTGATACGGGGGGATAGTGGGTGGCACATATGTGTCAGTAGCCACAGGCAAAACTTGTTAAACCTTGCTAGTTATTAGAATGGGAGGCTTAATTGTTTCTTTCCTTTCCTTTATCAAATTCAGAGCTTTCTAAATACACAAGACGGGGAAGAGCTTTTCACATGAGCAGATATTGTTAATACCAAGACAAATGTGTTTTATCAGATCAACAACGCATGTAGGAATGCAAATGGGAAGCAAATATCTGTTCATCAGATCAGTGTACTTCTGACACAGTCTGTGGTATTAATGAGAGCAAAAAGCTCTCACTAGTTTTAATGCAAAACTCAAGCTGTTTAAGAAAGGGCTTATATGATATTTCAGCCTGGGACAACTGGGCCTGAGCTCAATAACTGAAAAGGTCCCTTGTAATCCTATGTGGTATCTTTGCAAATATATTCCCTATTTGGTTCATGGAGCTCTCTTGGGTTCCACTGAACAGGAAATAAATAATCTCCTTTGCTAGAGAAGGTGTATTATTTGGAGATTATGTTTTGGCTTCTTCATGATTTTAAAACACCATTTTTAAGGATTAAAGCAGCAGCAGAGCTGATTATTTAGTGGTTATTACTTGATGAGGTAATGACACTTGGCTTATTTCCTAAGCACTTTTTGATCTACTGATGAAAAACACTCTATAGGCTAGGTAATATTATTGTTAACAATAGTGGAGTGTTGGGAACTAATTAGTCACACCAGCCTTTTTAGGCAAAGGAGAAGAAGTGTTGATGGAGCAAAAGGAATGCTGTTAAGCTTTAGGAATGCTTATTTTGAGAGACAGCCTCACTGTGTAAGGTGAACTACTCAAAGCATTCGGGTGCACTTGTGTGGGAAAATGGATTTCTTTCCAAGTGGGTGGTTCATGGTTTATTTGGGGGGGGGGGTGTGTGATCAGGTTATGGTAACGGAGGAGGGAGGGGGGAGGGGTGTCTACAGGGGTGAGTAACTTCCCCTAGAAGTTGCTAGAAGCTCCCCTTATGTCCAACAGAGACAGTTCCAGCTGGACCTGCCACTGGCCAAGGCCGAGCCCATCAGCGACCACGGTAGCACCTCTGGGATAATAGAATTAAGAAGGGAAAAAAGCCCCAAGCCACAATAGAAAGAGCAGCTGGGAGAGGGCAGAGAATATGTGAGAGGAAGAGAGATGGGGAACAGAATGTATGCTACATATTATTTATAATACATTGTGTATGTAGTTCTTGAGAAAGCTGTTGGTGAAATCTGGTTCATGAAATCCAAATTTGGGACTAGATAAGCACAAATGAGTTATTTATCCACCATGTAGACCTTCAGTAACCTTTAAGATATAAATGAATCAATGGGAATCTTTTATTACAGTTTTTTGTGAATATGACAAATTATATCTTTTTTTATAAAATAAATATGACTGTCAAAAGGTTAAATGAATGTAACTTGTCTTGCGAGTTTGAGTGCTCACAGAGAAGTCACCCAGCCTCTTGGCTTTAATACTCTTGCACTCTAAGAAGCTTGAAGCTGTCTTCAAAAAACCAAAACAAGCAGTTTCTCTGCCATTAACCACACAAAATGAAATAGCTTCCTCTTTTTCTACTTGACATCTTACATAGGTGGAGATTGTCTTGAAATTCTTAGAAGGAGTACCAGTTTAAAAAAAGTAGCCTGTAGTCTAAGTGTTAAAGAGAGAAAGAAAGAGGTGATGCATCAAGACAGCTACCAGGAAAAGCAGAGTCATGTGAACACCATTACTGTTGTTATCCAGATAAGTACAGGAATGCCTCTGTTTCTTTCAAGTTTCTTTTATGTGAATGAAGAAATATTTCCTGGTTTCGTATTTTTATGTAACTACAGCTGTGTTGTTGTGGTGGGTTAATCTTCACTGACTGCTGTGTTGTTGTGGTGGGTTAATCTTCACTGACTGCTAGGTGCCCACCGAGTCACTCTCACTCTCCTCCTCAGCTGAAAGCAAGAAAACATAACAAAAGGCTCATGAGTCACCCTACTAACCAAAATCTTGTCATGCAAACCCAGTATAGTGGTAGACCATTCATTTAATCATGCCTTACAGATAGTTGTGCCTAATGTCTGTAGTCCCTAATTTCTCTGCTCCTAATTCCTTGCTGAAGGCTTTATTGTGATACTGTGCATATGTTTGGCTTCACAGTAGACTGTGGCAAGAACAGTTCATCAAAGAAAGGAGAAGACATTTAAGTGCTCAGTTGCTCTTTTGAAGTTACTAGTTGCCTTTTCTTCCACTCTGCTGTTTTCCAAAGAATGCACTGAACGGTCGTTCTGACTGCCTCAGCTTGGTGGACAAAATTGAAGGCAGTTTCCCAATGCCTTGTTTATTGATAATTCTTAGGGATTACCATGGCTTTTGTGTCTTTCTCATGTGGTTGTCTGGAATGTTTTCATGTAATACTCTCTTTTCTGATCAATGATGAGGGTAAAAGCAACAGCAAAAAAGAAATTGATTGAAACTGTTTTCTCTCCAGTTTTCCTACTTTTGCCATTTCTTACTGCATGTCAACCTGTTGCTGCCATGCTCTGTTGCTCACTTGTATGCTCACCTGCACCCTTGTTTTCTCTTCCACATTTGTGCTTGCTTGCTCTCTATCACTTTCAGCCTCGCTCGCTCAAAATCCTGTAACTGTTCTCTTGCACTTGCGCTGGTTCACACATCCCTCACACTCTGACTTTTTCCTCAGTGTTTTCACACCTTGAATCCTTTTAAGTCTTTTGTGTTGTATTTCTTTTTTGTGCTTCATTTCACTCTCTCTGTGTCACACATGTTCAATTTACTTTGTTCCATTACTGGATTCCTGGGGACATATTTGCAGTGCTGCCTAGCGGGAGTAAGGGCTGCTATTGTAATACATCTCTGATAGTGTTTATGTTCCTTGTTCAGCACCAGTGATGATGTGACCAGAAAATTTTAACCATTGCTAGTTTCTCTCCACATGTACATCATTAATTTGTGTTCTCACTCTTTAAAAAAATAATACCATTTGCTTCTTTTTAAAATTGATTTTCACTAGAAAAGAAAAAACAAGTTTGGTGTGAAGGACCCAAGGAGCCTGGGAATGAAACTAAAAGAAAAGAGTGTTGCATCCCCCCAGTTACTACAGACAAGATCCAATATGTTTCAGGTTTTCCTTTCTATACAAAAATGATGTTTCAGAATTGAGAAATCAAGCAAGTCAGTTGGGCATAGTTCACCTGTCTGGTGCTTTCCTATGGCGCATATTCTCCTCTCTAAATTCCTGCTTATCTATACTTAACATTAAAAAAAAAAAACAATAAAAGAAAAAAAAGCAACAAAAAAACCTCAGCCACTGACTGCATTTTATGTTACTGTGTTGGGACTCTTATAAATAATTATGCCCTTTATGAGTAAACTTCTCCTAACCAATGTAGCTTTCTGTTCTTTTTTTCTTACATACTCTTCAGCTGTGTGGGTTTTTTGCATCTGTTTTATTTGCACAAACTTACATGCTTATATATAGGGCTTTCACTGAAGAAAATGTGATGAGAAATCATATGGCCAGCCAAGAGAAACTAGAAAACAAGATTCTCATATAGTTGAAAATTTCCTCACAAATCCATGCACTGCTTCTTTGTGCTTACTTTTGGTCTTTTTTTAAGCATGTCTACATCGAGGCTGGTGGGAAGCTGGAACAGGTTGCCCAGAGAAGTTTTGCATGATCATGAGGCAGATGAGGAATCTTCGGACCGTCTCTTACAGCCCCATATTCAGAAGCATTCACAGTCAGGTTGGACAGGGCTTTGAAGCAACCTGAACTTAGTGATTGATGTCTCAGGGCACTGCAGGAGTGTTGGACTAGATGACCTTTAAAGGTCTCAGTTCTAACTCAAATCATTCTATGATTCTGTGATTCTGTGTTGACCTAATAGTGGTGTTGTGGAGGGTGTTTGGTCCTTAGTTTTAGCTAGTTGCCAGATGGTTTTAGTGTCATTTCACTGCAACTAAGAATAAATAAAAGGTAAGACATTATTTTCCTTTACAAGGAGAAGCAGCTGTCTCTTTTTCAGTCATTTATGGTAAGAGGGCAAAGGGGTGCTAGGAGGGAGATTCTCAGATGTTTTATAGAAATAAGCAAAGCAATTCATTGCGACAGGATAGCAAAACTCAATGTGTATCTACATTGCACTTAGAAGTACAGTTGAACAACTGCTGTCACATATCCAGTATCCACTGCTGTTGGTAAGGTGGAACATGGATGTTTTGGGGTTCTGTGTGCAGCCTGAGGTGATCTAGCCTCACTGGTGTCAGTGTCTGAACTAGTTAATGAAAACATGTCTGGTGTGTCTCCATTCAAAGCTGCCATACCCATCACCAAAATTACAGAGATAATGGTCAGTCTGATAGGAGCAGAGGCAAGAAGGGAACCTAAGAGTAGAGGGACTGAAAATCTGTGGAGGAGACCAGAGGCCTTTCCAAGTGATCTGAGTGACTGTTCTGTCTAGTTATGTCTTGTCTCTCAGCCAGCACCTGCTTGCTTGCTGGGAAGGTTTGGATCTGCTACCAGTAGGCACAGAGGGCAGTTTCTCTCCTACTTCCCCCTATCAGAAGTTCACAAAGCCTTCGGGCAAAAGAATAAACAGAACTCCTAAATTATAGTTCGTTGTTATTGGGGTAATCACTGTTAGTCATTATGGGATATTATTTTAATATCTGTTTGTAGTCAAAGTAGAACTTTCACTATCTGAAATGCAACTTGATTTAGAAGACATTTAAAGAACTGTTAGGAGTGGCATACCTACAGATATGTCCATTTTTCTACTGTGACAAAAGAATATATTTTTGAATGATGGTTTAAATGGATCATTAAAGTGCATTTTACTTTGGAAGCAGAGTTTGAAAAGGGGAGAAATGTTATTCCCTGTGTCTAATGCTTTCCTTTGACTCCTGGGTTGTTTGAATTGCCAATAAGTTTGAATTTGCCTGTGTGACAAAAGTCACTCTAGACCAGAAGTCCATGTTACCTGAGGAATAGAGAGCAGTTTGGGCTTGCTAAATGGCAAAACTGTGCTTGTGTTATGCCACAGCTGCAAATGGGGAGATACTACATGCAGGTAGGAAACCTAAATGTGCTTTTCCTTGTTCCAGCCAGGACAGGGTGAGTTTTTGTGGTCGCCAAGAGGGGACGAGAGCAGAATACAGAGGTTATTCTGTACTACCCCATGTCATTACTGGGGACAGGGGAGGGGACTCTCTGGGAGAAGGGTTTCCTTCCTGATTGAAAAAACATGGTGAAGGGAGCCATCTAGTCTTGTCTATTATCGGGGAATTTTTCTGTGTGAATCATTTCTTACACCTTTTGTTATTAATGTTGTTGCTGTTACTGTTTGTATTATCTCATTGCCATTTCCAGTAAGTTGTTCTTATCACAACCTGTGATGTTTGCCTTTTGTGCCTCCAGTTGGAGGTGGGTGGGAGAACTAAATTGGGGAATACCATTCCTAAACATGACAGTGCTATACATGAAATGGCAGGATGTAGTCTGCTCCTAGCTTGGGACCTGGTTTGGTTGTAGTGGGAATTCTCCCTGCCAGCTGCACCATGGGATGTGAAATGCAGCTGCTTCACTGCAGAGCCTGACAGGGGGTGCCCATCCATCCCACTGTACCCTCGCTGATGGCTTGCTTCTGGCTCTCTCCTTCTGGCTCTCTCTCCATGATGTTGAAGCCAAAAATAGGCATGCAGCAAGACAGCAGGTCGTGGGGAGAGATGACCAATATTTGTGTATTTGCAGCTAAAGATTTCACAAGTCACTATCTGTAAAGACATAGCTTAGTTTGTTGTTCATTTCCAAGTCTGTGCCATCAAATGAGCATAAAACTTAAGGAAGGGAATGAGTTATCAGCTCATTGGAGGCAAGGAAGGGAGGACACTAAGATACATTTTAGCCCGTAAATCAAAGTGGACCTCTCAATTTTCTTGAAATTTATCAGAAAAGAAAATTCAGTACTTCTTTTTTTTTAACAGTTCCATTCATTTCTTTAATGAGTATTTGAAAATCTTTAACCTTCAAGAGTAATTATTCTCTAAGTCTTATCCATTCTTTCCATTTTGTAGATATTTTTCTTCCTTTAAAAAAAAGAAAAAACGGATTAATTATAAGAAGATGGATACTTAACTAAGCTTCAGGCTTCTTGGTGAGTCCTAGCCTGAAGCTAATAAATGTTATCTCTGGCAATTTAAATGTTTTTTTCTTTTAATTGAGTTTTTTTAAAAAGTGGGGATATGTTAAAAAAATTGCACGACAAGGTGATATATAACTGTCATGAATGAATTAAACTCACCCATAGTAAAGCTTCATTATGTACCTATTTTCAATATCAGAAAAATAAAAAAAAGATTGTATCTGTCTATCTCTGTGGGACCAGAAAATCCTTCTCTTTTCTTAGTCTGTAAAATAAGAAAATGTATTAGTAAAATCACAAAAATAGGCAGAAGGAGAAAAGAATGGATATAATTCCTCAAACCTTTAAATATTTTAAACACTCAATTTTTACAGATTTAATAGAATTTAATTTGACTGATGGTGTCTCTTTGGCTAGAAAAAATATCACTTACAGTATTGTCAATCCCAAATGTCCTAATATCCTGTGTTCTGGATCACAAAAATCATGACATTGAATTTTTAGTTTTGTTTCTAAAGCGACTCTGCATCTGTTCTCCTAAAAATAAGTCCTCATTAGTTACCATTTAGGTTATGAATTATTAGATCAGAATTTATAACTAGATAACAATTTCAAGTTTTGCTTTGGCATTCTAAGGAACAAAAAAATCTTCTTGCTATAGAAAAGAAAACCAAGACGCTTTGAGTAACATTTTGCTTCAACGTTCCCATTAATTGAGACTGTAAAAGCTAAGCTGTACTTGTAAGGAAGGTACATGGGATTTTCACCTAAATGAATACTGGGATTTTTTTATTTTGTCTGTCTTAAAGTTCTAAGGAAGATTTGTTGAGGAATTATGACATCCCAAGTAGTACCTGAGAGGTGTATCTCATTTTCCTGTTCACTATCTTTACTAGTTACAGCGTGGGAGTGCCGAGGGCTGTTTCTCTCTAACTCCGAGACATAGGAATCCTTAGTTTTCACATGAATAGCCCAGGGCATGGCAGCTTTTGGGAATTTCTATGATAATCCACAGTGCAGCTACCAATGGTCACGCTGCCATGGGGCGGCTCGGTAAGGTTCATGGAACTTGGCCACCTGTGCTTGGGGCAATTTCCTGTGTGTTTACTTAGGAAAAGAGTTGTGAAATGTCTGTTTCCTCTTTGATAGGTTGCCTTCCAGTTAAAATGTGGCAAGAGAAACCCTTGTGGATGAAGAGCAGGGAATATGTTTGTTTAGACCTTGCATGCAGAGGTGGAATGGGTAGTGTAGGGCCTGATCTTGTCAGCAGCAAAAGCTTCAATGAGCTTTCAGTGTGCAGTTCTCAGGACCAGTCATAAACTGTGATGGAAGTCATAGGTTAATTGAGTTCAAGACCATTAAGGACATCCCAGTTGTCTGAGCTCGTCTTTCATGGGAAGCTCATGTAATCATTAGTCATTTTCAGTGACAAAAATGTGCACCTCATTTCTCATTCGAATTTGGCTTCCAGTTGCTGGTTCTTGCTAAATCGTTTTCCATAAGATTAAAGAGCTCTTCTGTTCCTGCTCTTTTCTTCATGTGGAGGAACTAATGTAGTTTAGTCAACTCACTTCTCAGTTTTCTTCTTGCAAGCTGAATGGTTTGATCTCTTTAAATTGTGGGGCATTATCTCTAGTTTTAACTTTTTTTCTGCCTCTCTTCTGAACCCTCTCCAGATTTTCAACACACTTTTAAAAATGCACGTGACAGAAGTCATACTGGTATGAAATATCATTCTCATCACTACTACAAACAGAGGTGCTACATATATTTATCATTTCCTGCACTTTACTCCCCAATTATACTTCCAAGTACCAAATGACTTACACTCCTAGTTCTTGAAGCTCTTTTTAAAATTATCTGCTTACCTATGCTTGGTAATGCCTTCCATGATCGCTGTTTTCCAGAATGCATGATTCTATTTTATAGATATAGTCTGCATTGTTTGTTCTCAAAAACATTCCTTTGCAGTTGGACGTAATGAACTGCATTTTGTCTGAGTGGGCAAGATTGCCCTGTCTTTAGCACAATTTATGCTATTAACTTTGTGTTGTATGTAAAGTTTTGGGGTTTGTTTGTTTTTTTTTTTTATTTCCAAAGCATCATTAAATGTTAAATAGGAGCCACCAAAGTACTGAGTACTTTGAGGTCCCAGCAGGTATTCCTGTTTCAGTAACAGACACTTGGTGCTTGCAATCTGGTTAAGTAGACAGGTTTTAGTTCTTAATATAGAATGTTCTGGTATTGTATCTTTTCAACATGAAAATTTGTTACTAGATCAGACACCTTGCAATGCCTTAATATGTTAGTATGTACATCTGTGCATAATCTTTAGTTGCCAACTTTAAATCAGATGAAAAGATAAAATCAGTCTTATAAGATCAATATTAAAAAAGCTGCCTATCTTTAATTATATTCCTATCAATTAATTTTCTATCTTCTGACTTCTGGACTAACTTTTTCATTACTTTAAGTGCACTTAGTGCATTTGGCATCAGCGCAACAAGCCCAAGAGTCATCACGATCATTTTGTTTCCCCTTTTTGAGTACGCACACAGAATAAATACTCAAGTCAATAAAACAGCCTGTCCTTCCTGATAGGTATGATGTAGTGTTCTTGGCTGTTCCTGGCACAAATTCCCTCCTTTATTCTTGAGCACACTGTCTTCCCCTGGTTATTTAGTATGGACCACTGGATAGAAGATATCCTGGTTTACGTTCCTGTTAACAAAAGTCAAGTCTTAAAGTTGTCTGCAGTGCAGCTAATTATATTATGTAAAGTCACAGTGCTTATTGTGTTCAAAAATAACAGATTTTCTAAAGTCTCTAAATAAGGAAAAAGGTCACATTCAGTTCATTTAGTCTGCCAAACATGCACTGCTTTCCAAGACTTTGGTTTGTGATGAGTAGACGTATTTCTCATCTTTTCTTGTCAGCATATTAGCTTCCTTCATTGTTTTTAGTCAAGGATCAAAAGCTTTTCTTGAGGGACTACCCTTCTAACTTGAGTCACCTGGCTCCAAGACCCCTTTTGAAATTTTTCTGAAGCCCCATTTTAAGCCTGTGTTGGAGCATCATGGGCTGACTTTACATAAAGAGGCACTGCAGTCCAAAGAACCGAATGTGTGTATATCCTTACACAATAGTTCTACCTTAGTATGGCTAAAATGACACTTCCAACTATGCACCACAATGAGGCTTCACAAGGGAAAAATTACAAACTTTGTAATCTCCTCCCTGTCTTTCTAATTTTCTATTTGTCTGCTTCGTTAATGCAGCTATCATTGAGAACTCAGTGGCTGATTCATAGTTGTCATAGCTCTTAAATAAGCCACACAAATTTAGAAAGGGAGACTGAGACATGTTCAATCTACCTCACACAAACTGTTCTTTCTTCTGTAGTATTGGAGTATGTATGCCTGACTCATCTTTAAAAATGAAATGGAATACCTTTTTAAGCAATAGCTGCTACTTACTGCAGTCAAGTCACTCTTTCAACACCTCCAAAAGGTCTGTCTTAGTTTTCCTTGGGACTTGGACTTTTTCCCTGGAATTTAACTTGTAAAGCCTCTTGTTCTTCTTGTTCCCCACGGACAGGACCATCTGGACATTGTTCTGTTGTAATTGTGGAGAGTAGTATTTTTGTTTGTTAGGATTATGGGATTAGGCTGGCTTTTAAATAAAGTGAAACAGACATCATCTCATTAACATTTATATTACTTTTTTCTTACTTTGGTTGCAGCCAGTAATACTCAAGTGTAAGTTTTGTGATTTAGTAGATTTTGGTGCTGTGAGATATGGCAGCAGATTAATGCAGAGTTTGCCTTTGGCTGGCTTCACAGTGGAAGTGTGGTAAAACTTCATTAGTTCACATACCCTAAACATTTGGATTCTGACACTTTGGAATTCCTCTTTGAAATTTCAGAAATGTGGTTCTCCAGGCAGGGGCTAAGGTGCAGTGGAGATCACTGAGCTCTGGGATGCACAGTCCTTAACTCTGTGCTCTTAGTCCTTCACTCTGTGCTCTTAGTCCTTCACCAAAATCACTGATGTAAAGGAAATTTCTAGTGTGCCAGGCAAAAAGATGCACTTGGAGTCTGCTGCGTGACGTAGGCCACAGGATTTTTTTATTGCCTTTTACAAAAACTTGTTCTTGATTTTAAAATACACAGAGACAGAAAATTATTGGTGATTCTTGGTGAGTTAGTTCAGTGGTTTGTTACTTTTCTGCTCAAAATTTGGACCTTGTTTCTGTCTTTTATTTTTGAAAATTCAGTTATCAACCTCTTGTTCCTTTACTGTCTTAAAATTGGAAGAGTCTTCTTGGAGTGAACTTTACTACTTCTCTTAGGTACTAAAGAATATGAGCAAATTGCCTATTAGCCATGCTTTTGCTTATCTGAGTAGATTTCTGTCCTTCAGCAGTTCATTCTGAAATAGCAGTTCATTCTGAAATAGGTTTTCCAGCACCTGGGCCATTCTGTAGGTCTTCACGTAATTCACCTTTATTGAGTTCCTTGTTAAATAAAGATCACCAGAACAGAGCAGTATTCCATATTCTTCATTTATGTATTTTGTATAAATACACATAGGAAAATATTGAAGTGTTTTAATAAAGAATTGAGATTGACAACATTTTTCCATTTAAATGTCCTTTTTAAGAAGCTTACAGTTTTCCATGGACTGTGACCATTAAGGATGCAATTTTACATTTAGATGAAGACTTTTTTTAATTATTTGAGAAAATTGCTTATTTTCCAGGAGAAAATAATCTACCTTGCAAATATGATTCAATTACTGTTTAACCGTAGCAGGAAATAATTTTGTTCTTTGCCCCTATTTTTGCCAATTCTGACTTTAAGAAAGTTACCTACTGAGTTTAAGTTTCTAGCACCTCTTTGCTTAAAAGTATATTTATTTCATGGTGAGGAGGGGACAGGTACAAAGGTTTTGATTTAAATGTTGTAGAGATTGACAAAGGATAGGGGATAAAACAATATGTTATCTGTCTTGTTTGAATTTTTTTTATGTGAGTGGGTGATTTCAACAAGACTTAACTTGAAAACTTCGTATGTGCTATAAATAGGACCTTTCACAAGGGCAGGTGTTCATGATGTTGAAAAAAACCCCATGATTTTAAGCAAATGTTAGGAATGAAGATGAGATGCTGTGCAGGAGTGGAAGGAAGTGACCTGCCACTGTTATTTCAGAATGTTCTGAGAAGGAAAGCTGTTTCAGCAGGAGATCAATTATGAGCGTTTTGGTTATATACTGTAAAACAATTACCTAGAACTGAATTTCAGTGCAAGAAGAGGCTTTGGTATATTGCTATGACTGTTAATTTCAATGCACAGAAGCCAAGAACTTCAGAGTTACAGCAGCTGTGGGAAACATAAGTTGGTAATGTTTACATACACTTCAAAGCATAAATTTCTTAGCATAAACAGCAATGCAAAACACTACATATGTGCAAGTGGGGAGAGCAATGGATACTGTGGGAACCATGGATGAATTTGAATTTCTGGACTTTAAATACAGAGCCCCAAGACTGCACTCACTCACAGCTTCTTTCCCACTGAATATATAAGGTGCAAAATGAGTTACGTCCTGTTCTAAAATACAAGACCCTGATTCTGCATAAACTTAAGTGCTTACATAAATTCAGTCATCTAAATAAGCACACTGCCTGCTGTAACTTCTTCCTCGTGGTTCACATGCATGTACATGTTTACTGGGCTTAGTTACTGGCATCCTAGAAACGATGCAAACCAAGAAATGAAGATGAACATGTTACACAAAGTGCATTTTCTGATGCAGGGCAGCTAGGTTAAGATTCTTGCTGGCTTGTCACATTGGCTTCAGCTTCCTGAACTCCCCACCTTGAGCAGCAGAGGAGATCAAGGATTCTCTTTGACTGGATACTTTTGCTTTTAGGTAGTAGTTAATACTGGCTAAGAATCAACTTAATTAATTTGATGCTGTCTAAGAGTCTTTATGGCCTGTAAGTCATTTAGGACTGGTGTCTCTGCTATTAGTGGTTGTTGGCTCTATTCGTAGCAGTTTGTAATAAAAGGTAATAGGTTTTGAGCTTTTTGCTCTCTCCTTAACCCACTATTCATCCCTTTGTTGCTCAGAGAGTGTGTATTGTAAAATAATGTGTCCACTTGGATTGATTTGCTCTCTGCTAGACATCAGGTCTACACATTATTATGTTCATTTCTGACATGTTTTAGAGTGCCATTTGATAAATACACGGACTGATTGTCTTCTAATCCATCAAATCAGACTAATCAGTAATAAATCAGTTCTCTTTTTAAGAACAAGTTTCTTTTGAGAACTTAGTCTGGCCTCTTTGCCTGTATTTGCTGAGCATGGTAATTTAAGAAACAGCTGTGACTGCATGTTGTCTTTTTTTTTTTTAATAACTATTTTTGTGATTTAGCAAAGACTGAAAGAGACCATATCAGAAAATTGGAAGTTTAACCATTGGTATCAGCGGGTTAGGACTTCCTTCAGAAAATCTTGATGGGTGGTGAGGTGGAAGGTTTATTTACTCTTTTATTTTCAAACCTTTAGGGAACTACTTGTCAGTTTTTCTCTACGATTAGCAGGGCTAAGTATATTTTTGCTGTCGTTTAGAACCTGAGGTCCTACGTAACTCTGCTATGGCAGTTGTGAGAGCCTGGAAAACATCACCAGGTGTTGTGAAACTTATGATGCGAGTTTCACATCAGTGCTTACAATGTCTAGATGCTTCACCGTTGTTCCCTGTTAAGACAATTCATTATTATGTGGTTCTTCTGAATGATTGGCAGTGGTTGACACAGGGACTGGGTATGTGTCTGCACTCTGAACTCCACTGCGAATTGAAATGTCATGGATTTGTTCTTAAAGAAGCTTTCAAGGCTCTTCTCAGCGTGCTTCAAAATACAATGATCAAAATCCTTGTAAAAAACATGAGCTAAGGTCACATAAGCTGCCTAGGTGCCTAAATTGCCATCCCTAAGTTAAAGAGGGAGATGAACAGTTTAGATCATCTTCTGTCTCAGTTCCTATGTAACTTCTAGGAGAAGGAGGTTGGCCTAGCTAAATTCAGCACTGCACTGGCAATCTGAAAAAGCCCGTGGCTACCAGCAGCCTTTCTAGCACATCACAAGTGGTTAAGTAGCAGAACGGAGGCTGTCTGCTGGACACACTCACGCAGACTTTCTCTGCCTTCACAGTGGCCAAGAGGGAGGGACAAAGCCAGGAGAGAGATGCTGCCAGCTCCCCAGAACAGCCAGAATTCTGGATGAGGTCTCCCACCTTTGCCATGGCGGTGGTGCTTTGGCTATGTTCTAACCTTCAGGGATTTGGGAGGAGGAAGCAGTGGAGAGGAGCGCTGAAGCTTGCTGCTTTATAGCAGCTCTAACAGATGTATGGCAACGTGCTGCACTTTGGCAGCAGCCAGCACCAGTGCTATTAGTTGCCAAGACAATTGGCAGCAGATGGCTTTGTCCAATTCTGCCATGAAATTCATTTAAACTAAAGAAGATAGAGTATTGTACTTGCAGCTAAT
Source organism: Corvus kubaryi (assembly GCF_017639235.1). Classification (NCBI taxonomy): domain Eukaryota; kingdom Metazoa; phylum Chordata; class Aves; order Passeriformes; family Corvidae; genus Corvus; species Corvus kubaryi. The sequence goes on along the minus strand of NW_024582061.1, from coordinate 13,866,689 downwards.
TCATTGCAAGAAAATGAGATTCCTTGTACTCTGATTTTATAAGTTGTAAATTTCACAGGTACTGGTGAGAATCCAGATTATTTCGTAACCTCCTCTCCACAGACCAGCACCACGGTCATGCAAGAGTGAGAAAAGTTCAGTTGTGTTTTTCAGTGATATAAAAGGCAGATTTTCTGTATTTACTACAGCTCCTAGTATAACTTATTAAAGTGGATTGCAGCTGAGGAAATTTTGGACCCACAGTTCTTGATCTGTTTTTTTGTACAACTATGTGTCCAAGTCTTTACTTTGGCAGCTGACCCCATCATCAAAACAATACCACATGGCAGCAGTATATGCCATCTGTGATAACTTTTTAAAATATATTTTTTGCTGCAAAATAGCAAGTGCTTAATGTAGTCTTTCTCCCAGCTTTTCTTCTATACTGATAAGCAGTATCATACTCATGCCAGTTTGAACTGCTGGTCTTCATGGAACTTAATGAGAAAAAAAAACAGTAAAAGAAGGACAGCATAGAAGATGTCCAATTATACTCTTTTAATGCTAACCCGAGCCTTACAGAATCTTATATTTCTATATAATTAGTAGTTTTGTTTATAAATAGGTTCATTTAAGTAATAATGCCAGAAATGCCAGAAAGCCATGGTTTTTTTCTGACAGGAGTGATCTTTATCTTGACCATTCATGTCACTGCCTAAAGCCAGGCAATCAGTCTGTGCCTATTTCTTTCTGATAATTGCTCTATTAAAAAAAAAAAACAACCAGACCTTCACAAATTAATATAATTGTTGGCCAGTTTCTTTTTAACTTAGGAGAAAATTTGTCCTTATGCTTTCAAAAGCTTGGAAAAAAATCTAAAAACTCAACAAAATATTTTGGAAAAGATACAGTGTGAAGAAAAAAGCAAATCAGTGATTTTGGGTATCCAGTAGTTTTTGTGCTTGGACTAAATGCTGCTAGTATCAAACATAAATCTATTATTTAAAAAAATGTTTAGAAAGCTAAACCAGCTGAACAGTTTAGAATAACTTTCTACTTTGTGTTAAAATGTAAGTATTATCTAAAGAAGCAAAATTGTGACCATACTATTTTTAAAGTCTTGAAGACTATTTATTTTGACTAGGAATATGCTTTTCAGTTGTACCCACGTGATTCAGGAGCTGGGGAATTAGGCTCACATGACAAGTTCAAAAGTATCTGAGAGATTTAGGAAGATGAGCACAGCCTATTTGTTCTTGTAACTAATGACTGCCATTCTAAAAATCCCACTCTGTCTCCCAAGCTTAATTTATATGTTAAGTTGCTGGTGATTAAAAAGACTTCTTACAGAAATCTGAAGGAAGGAAAGTGCAAAGTACTGCAGTGGTCTAATGAGTGTGCTTCCTCAGAGCACTTCACCAGCTGACAATCATTTGTATGTTGTACTGGTGAAGCATTTCTAGTGTGGAGGCAACTGCATCAGTAAAAAAACCCTCTCTGTATTGATACAATAAGCTGCTTCCCCACAATGAAATGTACTGCTGGTGAACATGAATTTTTTTCGGGTGTAATTCTATGTACTCACAGTGCTTCCACAAGGATAGCAGTTCAGTCAGGGATTAAACATTTTCATACCCTATTTCATGGCTCAGAAGTCTTTCTGGAAGCTTAGGTATACTGCTGAAAGCCTGAAAAATCCCCTGAACAAGGATTTGGTTGTTAGCTTGTTACCAAAGTAAGAGGACTTTTAATATAAAAATATAAAATGATTACAGATTGTTGCTTTGTTTTGTTTTTAATTTTCCTGATCTCTGCTGGGAAAAAAGAAGGTACTCTAAGGACCTCCTACTGTATTTGGAGCTAGTGAAGTGAACAGGGAATATTTTCATTTTAATTAATATTCTTACTTAAGGAGAAGTTAATGAACTGTTCTTCCAAAAAATCTTTGTGTTAGTGTTTCATATCCACAGTACACCACCACATAAAGTTGTTTCATTTGTGAGGCTGCTTGTTATTCTTCTCTCAAATACAACTTAACTGCTGCATGGTGGCTTTCAATTGGTAGCACAAGAAGTTCTGTCCTGATTCTTAAATTTCTGAGCATGGACAGCCTCAGAGTCACTGTGATGAATGGAGCAGCCTAAAACTAGGCTACATTTATCAAAACTCACACTTAAGAGCTGACTGAAATGCTTTGATCTGTTACCTGCACAAAGCAACTCATCACTAGTAGGACAGGGCACTACCCTCTCTCATTTACTAAAATAGGAATGAGTGTTCAAATTTCAATTTTGGCAGCATTTTCATTATCAATATAATAGATGTAAAGCAGAAGTTAACATCTTCTAAGTCAAATTGTTGCAATACACATCGAAATAAAAGCTGCATATGGTCAAAACCCTTCAGTAGCAACCATGGGCATAAAGAGGATATTTCTGGTGTGTGGAATTCTCCCACCTCCAACAGCCCTTGCATTTCTTGAGGCTTGTGTGCTTACAGAGCATTGGCAGGTGCCTGCCCATCAGAATGGATTTATAGTAAGTCTTGGGGTTGCATGTTTAAAAGAATATTAAATCTCATGTTCAAGAGAAAAGCTAAGTCTGTTAGGACTTTCTTTTTCAAGCCATTTAAGCAATTTGAATAAGGATAGATGCCTAAAAGTGCACCTACCTGCATTTTCTTTGAAAATCTGCTCCTCTCAGGCTCCTCAGTGACTATTTCTTTTAATGGAATGTGCTTCTAAATCATCTGGGAGATCTTCAAGACCTTATTTTTTTACAAAATGGTAGAAAGACATAAAAAAATAATATTCCAGATAATAGAATTTCATTGTAAAGTACCAATATGGGGGATTTTTAAAATTCAATAATAATCGTCTTCTCCCTTACCTAAATGAAAACAATAATTATGAGTGCTTTTCTATCTCATTATTCTTCCATCTCCCAGTCTACACTGGAATTAGGAACGAGAAACAAGAAAAAAAAAAGGAAATTAAAATTTTTCTGATTGCTAGACTTTTCTTGACAGCTGGGGAATAAATTAATTTCAAATTAAGATAAAAATATAGGTTTGGCAGAACAAGCTGTTCTGAAAGAGAGTTCTCAATCACTGTCTTAATAATTTTGGCCTACTAGATGTGTGGTAGGATTCTCCCTCATCTGAATTATAAAGGGAGTCACCACTGCTTTTACTGAAGTTAGTAATTTTCTCTCAAAGGAAGTGCTGATGGGTATGTCACTGCTAATGGAGAATTGCTTTTCTATAAATATATCCATTGGTTTCGATTTATTTCTCATACCTCTGAGTAAGTCAACATTACAGAAACTTGAGGTTTTCTAGTTTTCTAGGATTTCATTGTCCCCTGAAACTAGGATAGATGAGTTTAGTAATATATGTGCTCTTTAGTTTTCCTTAAAATTGAGTGGTCTGAACTGTTTGTGTGCTCTTTTTTTCCCCCCAACAAATTAACCAGAAGTCTACCAGATGTTTTTCCTTAGTAAAATTGAAATTAAGGTCAGCATCTGCTATGCTTGTCTCAAACTCAATAGGTATTTTTGACATCTTTGTCTTAACCACTCCACTTCTGGGTTTTCGTTATGCTTTTTTTTTCTGGTTCATGTTCTCTCTTCTAAATTGGATTTGTGCCTCCTTCTTGCCCTTTCCATTTTACAAAGCAAGATACGAAATGTGACCTCAAGTTACTGATTTTCATGTTTCTCGGAGCAGCGCTTCACGGCTCTCTGCATACTCCATTGCACTAACAGTTTAAGCTCTTTTTCCAGAAGACATACATAAACCCATCACTGTACCGTGCCCTGGGTTCAAAATTCTCCAAGCACTGAAATTCAAGCAGGATGCACTCATTGTGATTTATTGGTAGCTTTATTGGTGGTCAAAAAGGGAACAATTTGCAGAGTGCCCTTTATGCTGCCCTTGTGGCACAGGAGGGGAGTGTTCATACACCACTCTGAAATGCCATTGCCTCACCCGTCCTAACCTGCAGTGCTCATGGAGCCATCATGTTACTGCCTTTCCAGAGATGTTGCAGCTGAACTGATAGCAATTCCAGATGGACTTTTTCTTTCCCCTCTAGAGGCCTTTAATAGACATGCATATACCATACATGCAGCAGTCCCATAGGCTCCATAATGTCCTGTGTGTGACCCTAGTGGATCAGTTCCCCAGAGATATGGAAGTCATCAATCACGAATTTTTCTCCATTTCTTCCTGATCAATTTTTTATTGTTCCCAGTGGCATAAACTAGCTTCACTTGTCATGCATCATATTTTCTAAGACTTGCAAGTGGCGGCTCTGCTGTGACTGTACTCCAAGCATTCCTTCTCTTTCTTGAGCTGCAGAAATTTGAGTCATTAGAATAATTCTGCTTTTGGTCCCAGCGTAGCCTTGGAGAGCAGCCCTGCTGAGGAAAGATGTGCCCCACTGTTATTGAAAGGATGTAACTGAAGGCAGATTCTCTGAGGCTCTGCCCCAGTTTATTTAGGAAGTTCATACTCACTGCTTGTGCTTCTACTCTTTCTCTTAAGCAGCCTACTGCATTTCCTTCCTGCATATGTTTGTAACCTTCGTGAGGCTGTGCTAAAACCAATATTTAAGTAGTCTGCATTAAAAATAGTCCTTTCTTTATGGTGGTGGGAAAAGAGATTTCTTAAGCACGTGTATCATGGCACTGCAGTTTGTCAGGCAAGTGCCCTGCAAACTGGAACCGTTGTTAGGGTCTGCATCTCTCCTGCTGGTACATGCAGGAGCGCTCTGTGCTTTTACTTGTGCTGTACGCACGTGAGGCAAATGAAAGCAGAAGTACTTCTGGTATTTCCTAACTTATACTTGCTTATACTCGAAATTCGTGTATTCTTTCCACTTCGTACTTTTAGGTATGGCATGGCGTAGTATGGTATCGCTGTGTTATGGTATGTGGAGGAGCAAGAGATACATGCATTATTAGGATTTAATTTGTTCCCTTTCTGGCCAGGGATTTTACCTGTGGCAGTAGCATAAGCTACATTCCTGTTCTTTAAAGCAGTACATGTTCCTTTTCTTTCAGCCATGCAGCTCCAATTCTGAGCATTCTGGAACACAACAACATTTTCCTTACCATCCTTCATCTACACATATCTTGAGAATTTGGTTATATATCTCTGTTAAAGAGAAAATGAGTGAACAGCCTGCAGAGCACTAGCAAATAATCCTGGCTAGTTTTATCCGTGAGCATGATTCTTGTCAGTTGAAGCTATGCAGAAGTGAGTGTTGGTAAGTAAAAGAGATTTGTTTTGATTGGGTTTTCTTACCAATTTCTCTTATAAGTAGACTGTCATTAGTAGGTTGAAAATAATTTTGGCTGCTTCATCTTAAAACCTGTAGCTGCAGTTCTTGGTCATATCTGTAGCTCAGTGCCAACTTTAGAGTTACGTTATCGAACTAAAAGCAAATAGGGAAAGAAAAAAGAAATGTAAAATAAGTGTTAACAGTACCTCTGTGGTGTCTACTTTACAGGTTTTATGGTAAAATGTATTTCCTGTAATTGGTTTTTTTTTTTGCTGTGGTGAGTACAAACCAGCCAGGATTAAGAAAGGAAACAAGCATTCCTGAGTTGACAGAACAGCCTGAAAAGCCATTCCACAACAAATACAGGAACGTTTTGAGCCATAACTGTTTCAAAATGTGTTTGGTGACTGCTAGTAATAGACTCTCCAGAAAAAAAAAAATTACTCCCACCTTCTACAGCCATAGTGTCACTGGGAATTGTGCCCATTTGAACAAGTACTGAATTTTGCACAATGTCTTAGAATATTTGAAAGTGAAGGCTGAAGCTGTTCTGTTTTAGGCTGCATTTATAGATGAATTTCTATCTAATTTAGAGAGTCCTCACCTATATTAGATGCTTTATATCTTGAATACTTCTGTCACTTCATCCCCTACTTAATTACTTTCATTCTTCCCTAATTGAGTTTAGGGTAATAACTTTGATAACTCAGACACCATCTGGCATGAGAATACAGATTTCACAAGAATAAAGCAGCAAATTGCACTTGAAGTTCAGCAATATTTCTTCCCTTTCTCTTTTTAAGAGAAATAATCAAAACCAGGCATGAAAATATTGTCATTTCACAGTTTTCAAAGAATCTTGAGCCATACCAAATCCAGTGATGTGTGCCTTAGAATTCCTCACAGATGCTCATTCTGTTAAATACAAAAAATAATAACATGGTTGTAGCTATGTGACTGAGGCTTGAAATTAAGCTTATTTTCACATCTCTTGTGTGCAGCTGATAAAAGCCAGTTGGTTAGATTAGATATACCTGGACTGCTCAGTTTGGAAGGTATGAGTTCATTACATAGGCATTTTACACTGGTTAATCCATAGAGCAGGATCAGCATCAGCCTATTACGAGGGATTACAGTCTGCACAGCCACACAGAGGATGGAGATAGAATTTGTAGAAATTTCAAAATGGAGAAAGGAACTGGGGAATGCTGGCCTCTGAAATCAAGGCATTAAGGATCATCAGGACCTGATTATGAGCCAGATGCAAAATGCTTGAACAAGAGAAGCAGAAAAAGGTGGTGGTGGTGAATCAAAAAGGGAAAAGGCACAGCTGTGAAATTAAATACGTGGTAATTTATATCTAACAGATTTGGAGGTTTATATGCTTGGCAGAATTAAACTTCAGCTTTGTAAGCATCATAGTGTGACAGAGTAGAAATTACAGCATTTTACCTTTATTTGAGCATTTTTTCCTGCAATCTGGACACCTTTTGAGTGCTCAGTATGGAGAAGGAGAGAACCCCATTATGTGTACTGGGGAGAGATCAGTGGAAATAACGTTTTTCAGTGCAAAACTTTGCCTGCAAAACCCTCTCAAAGATAATTCCAACAAAAATAAACAAGCCCTCAATAATTCAAATTAATGATAAATACTTGTTAATTTTGTGTATTTATTTATCAGGTACAATTCTGTGGTCTTGAAAGTTCTGCTGAAGATTACTACAGGGTTTTTAGGCTCCTTTAAATGCCTGACAACTCTGAGGTTTGTCTTCATTCTCTTTAGGGTGAATTGGTGGCTGCACCATAGCTGTCACAAACTTGTCACAGGTGGTGGCCCTTCATTACCCATCCTACCTGACATACCTGCTGTCATGGTAAAGCACAAGGCATTTGAACAGTCCTAATTAAAATTTTGCATTGCTAGTTCAAAGTGTTCAAAAGGCATAATTTACTATATCTAAAATGATAAGTTTTTAAGAGCTTTGTCTTCTGTTTTTTCATCATGATAGGTGATGTTTCCTCAGCTTCTGCTGCAGGGATGAAAATAAGATCTTACTGCAAAAGAAACAAGCAAATAGCACCGATATTTTCTCATGTGGCTCCAAAATTTGACTTTTCAATACATCTAAAATATTGCAAGACTTTAAATACAGTGTTAATACAACTTTCCCTGATGATTGGATGCAGTCAGATTATTCAGGAAAAGAAAGAATAGCATTGTCTGATGGAATTCACAATAAATATTTGTGCTCATCAAATAAGAAACCAAATCATTTCCATAGAAGTTGCTAGTATAAGGTGCTAGTATGAATTTTAAATATATACCTGCTGAAGTTACAGTTTCTCAGAAGAGGAGAGACTGTCTCTCCAAACATAAGAAATCATATTCAAATATCCTGTCTGTTGGAATTTTACCATAAGGGACAAGATACATATTATATAATGTTAGAAATACAGGATTTTCTTCAGGGGAAGGCATAAAGTCAGGGCTGGTATAACTCAATATCTGTACTGTTTTAATGATAGTTAAGACCAGAACAAGGCATAATTTAGAAATCAGACTTGATACTAATAGGACAATAAAGTGTTCCTAGTCCCTTGCCCGCCTCAGTTTTTCCTGGGTAGATGGTCATATTTTAGAAGGGAGAAGTCCATGGTTCCTTATTTTCCATAAGGGTACATGTATTGCAGCAGCCTGTTCTTAGAGGGAAAAGAAAGGTGATGGATATAATGATCTTTAACATTCACTCTTCTACTTTATGCTATGTTGGTTCTTAACAGCTGATTCCTATGTCTAGATTAGGTCAAATATATATGGAATATATAACTAAAAATAATGACTGAGATCCTTCCCTTTTCCTAAGATGGAAGCAGATGAGAAAGGAAGCCACCTTCTTCTCTCTCTCTCTCTCTTTTTTTTTTCCTCCCTCGTGTTGTTGTTTCTTCTTTTGCTTGACCTTTAAAGGACTTTTACAGTTGCAGCATTTTTGTTAAGTAGCTGATGGCTTTTTCCATGTCTGATTGTTCTTTAGGCATAAGTTATGTTAATTTGGGGTTTTTCAATATGAAACAATTTTGGTCAAGTCTCTGTCTATTCTGCTGAGATGTTAGGGTAAAAGATATTTCAAATGGTAGAAGTGAATAAACCTATAATTAAACAAACAAAGGAAGATGGATAGATATTTTTAGTGAAGATCTGTTCAGGACAGATTGAAGATCTGTAAAGGACAGTTGTAAGACTGTAATTCACCTCTAGACACAACACAATACAGTAATTTTTGTAAATGCCTCCACCTTCGTCTTCCCTTTACTCCAACACAAAAACTTGCCACAGACATCAATTGTTCACAGTATACATCAGTGTAGAAAACCAATGGCTTTTGGCCCTGCATCCAGTCTACCTAACAAAAGCATCCTTAAAAATCCCACATTGTCTGTACTTACTAAAGAGGTCTCGTGCAGCATATTTTGAGGAGAACACCTGGAGGTAATGAAAACTTAAGAATGTAGAGATCTATCTGAGAATAAAAGAAGGGGAAATGTTTACTTAAAGACATGCAGATCCTGTCAATATTGAGCACTGCTGCTCTAGTTGAGTAAAGCAACCTTATTTTATAATAGTAAATAAGGATGTCAGTGGGGCTTAACCTCAGTGTTGCCACACACAAGAGTAGGCTTATTTAGAAATGTAGTTTAGGATCCTAAGCATACATGGAGATGTTTCTGTGCACCACAGCAGAAATGTGAATTAGTCTCAAAGATACCCCTCCTCTGTTACAAGACAAACCCTTAGTAAGGAGAACATCTAAGTCTTGTTCCCAGTTTGTTGTTTTTAACCTTAATAAACTTTTGGCTGCTTGAAAATGAAAAATTTCCTTTGCTTGCTTCACAGGAAGCTCAGCAGGTTTGTGATGGGGCACAGGGGACATGGCCCACATTCTGACCTAAAACAGTACAGCACTGGGTATATTTGTGGTGCAAGATAAAAATGACACCACCATGCTCCGTGCTGTATGCATGCACATACCATGCAGTGTTAGACCTATGCTTGTTTTCATCACAGTCACCAAGTGTTGTCTTTTGCTGACTTGAAACAGGATTATGTTTCTGATATGCTGTCTTCACTTTTGTAACAAAACAAGATTATAATAAAAAAGAGTAATTTCTTCATGTATTATAGGAAACCTAGGTCTCTGATAGAAATTAAATCTGTGTCTACCTGATATAGCTATCAGATATATCTGATAAAAAATCAGTTCTTACAAACTTACTCTATCTTTGTAGAAGGAGCATTTGTAATATATTAAAGCTAAATACTTTTTAAAAGGTAAATGTTGAGTAAGTTAATGGAAAAAAGAGGTTCCATATTACATGTCAATGGAGTCTGATCACCAAAAATATGATTGTAGTCCTGGAGTAGATATTTTGCCACACTGAAGCTAATTCTGAAAGCACTGTTGACTTCCATGAACAACTCATTGCTATTTAATATAATTTTAACTTTTGCAAATAGTCTAACTAGTTGCCCTTAACTAACTTATGTACTGTTGTTGTAGGGGTATTTCTTCTGCCATGACTTATTTTTACATCTACTATTTTAAAATGATGTGTGTTTCATTTCTGATGTCATAGCCATGACATGTAACCTACCATCTGTATCACTGCTGAGCTCTTTCTTTCCTCTGCAAAGTGTGTTAGCAATTTTGCTGTATATACTACATGACGATCTGGTATGACATTTTTCTTCATGAGGAGGACAGGAAACTAACTCCTGAGTTATTTTATCTCTTGTCATAAGTGAAGATAAATGTCATAACACTGATCAGCCTTCATGTGTCCTGAATATGCAGTTATTTGCATTTTGCCTTCACTTTTCTTTGGGACTGAAGTGTCTGAAGTGACAGGTGCAGCAAATGAAGTGCTGAGAATGTGTGTGGAGAAAAAAAGACTCAATACTGAAAGATATTAATAACTTTTGTGATGTTACGTCATCAGAGGAATAACACTGATGTCTGCCTGTTTAATCTTCAGATACATTTATAAAGAAGAACAATCACTGATTTGAAAATTTGTTCTTTGCTGCTTGACTTTATATGTGTGCTCCTGGCTGTTGTTGGTTTGAGCTCTATGAGATTTGAAGGTTTTTACAGATCTTGGTACTGCTAAGGAAGAAATGCTGTGGTGCAGAATTTGGATTTTTTTTACTTACTTATTTATCCTTGAACAAGCCTTGATGTTCAGTCAGTATTCAGACAGTCTCATTTTTCAGCAGCCTCAATCAAAATACCAGCACATGGTTCTCTGATGGCATCTCTGTGCTAAGGGAGATTAAGGGATATAACAAGCTTTTGAGCAGGTTTCAGCATCACCAACCAGCCTGAACTAATACTGCAGCTTTTCTGTATATGTGCTGAAAGTCCACTTTTAAGATTGCGTGTAACACTGCTAACAGGTGACTTCCAGCAAGGCACACAAATTTTGCTATTAACTAAATTTTAAACTGTTAGTTGAAAGAGAGTGACTTTCCTAGAGGCTGACCACCTGCATTCCCTTAGACCTCCCTTTTTCAACCCATCTCCTATGTTTATATAAAGCCAAACTTTTGCTTTACTTTTTGCTTTACATTTTTTATAACCAAATAAGCAGATCTTTTGCTTTACTGTTTATTGTTGTTTGATTAAAAAACCATTCAGGTCTGTTGATATTAAGCCTACGATGGACTGAAACCAAAGTGATATGGCGGCTACATGGAGGCACAGATAGTTTTGTTACAGATTCCATAAAGATCTTCCCAATGCTTTTTCGTGTTTCCTTATCCCTTAAGGGACTGTGCCTCTGAACTTCTTGGGTATTAACCAGATCTGGGCATGCCTTGTCTGTCATGGAATTATGAAAACATCGGGGACTGAACAGATAAATGTAATCTACACGTTGTGTGTGTTTATCTGTATTTTTGACACTACAGTTAATCAGGGGGCATGGCTGTTACTGATGACAAAGTATCACATTCAGGAGATGAAATTCTTGTCTGGAGGAAGTAAGATGGGAAAAAGCTTAGCAGAGAATCACATAACGAGACTGAATTTTCCTCCACATCTGGAGGTCACTGGGAACTAATGGACCAAATCTGTCCACTGGAGTTTCCACGTGTCTTTTAAGGTGACCAGGCTACCTTGTCACAGACCTGTTGTTGCCCATTTTTTACGTTGTAAGCAAGCTAAGGTAAGTGTTTAGAGGAATATGCAAAGCTGTCTTTTGTATTATTCTGGTTGAAATGAATTGTTGCATTTTTCCTCTTCTGCAGGGTTATGAATGTTTTCCACTGTAGCTTGTAGATGCCAGTGTGTGCAAGTGCATTTCTTCTGAATGGTTGGCCGGATGAGGATAAGGAAGGGTATGCAAAGCAGACTCTCTTGCCCAGGTTCCCCAAATCCAAGAGCTGTACAATCAGGAAATGCATTATAACATCCATTGTTGCTTCAGCAGGGAAAGCGTGCTTTACATATGCAAATACTGCTCAAAAGTTTAACTTAATAATTATCAGCTGGAGTCTCTATTGATGAGCAGCTGAGGCTAATCATCAGCAACAGAATGGGAATTAACTGCTACTAGGCTTGCATTGAGCATGCTTGTCTCTAGCTTGCGGTTACTGTGGCAATTGTAGAAACATAGATATATATATTTTCTAAGCTTATATAAACTTATTTCTTGTACTTTCTGTCCTTGTAAAAAACACTGTAAAGTGCTGTATTTTAGGCTTTTCCCCTTCCTATCTCTTCCACAGTTTATTACTGAGCAGGAGCCAATATAGAATAGCTCCAGTCTTTTACGTCCCACTGCCATGAATGATAGTCACAGTACCATGTACAGCTGCAGTGACACATTTGGACACATGCTTTACCTCAGAGAGCTGTAATGGCTGCCTGCTGCTGATTATGTATTCTGTTATATCAGGGCCAGTAGTCACCTTAACACAAAGCTCACATCTGAACAGAGAGGAATACCTGGGTGTAAAATATCCAAATGGTTAATAAAAAAGGAGATGCTGCTTCTCCATAGGAAAAATTTCAGATTAACGAATCCCATTGTTTTCCCTCCCACTCCTACTGTACACCAGGGAAATTCAGCTGGCTACAAATACTTACCCTGCAGATATCATTCATATGCCTTTTCCTAAGTGTGCTTTATTATTCACATCACACTCCTACAGGCCCTCCACAGCTTCCCTTCTAATTATTCCCTGCTTGCCCATTCCTATGAATAACCAGTGGCATTCATCCACATTTTGCCGTTTAAAGCATTTAGTAGTCCGTCCTACTATGAATCGGATTTCTCATTTTCCAGGAGGTGCCACAATTTATTTAAATTCATCCAGATTGAAACTCTAAAGATTTATAATTGAGTTGGAGAAGGTTTCAGCCTCAGGGCACAGGCACCCACTAGGCAGTGGTTTGTCTCTATCCCCATAGTGGAGGTGGTGGAGGGGAGTGCTTCAGGGCAGAGGTAATTGGGCTGGCTCAGACCAGCTTAAGCTGAGTTGGATGTGTTGCACTGCAGGAGATGAGAAGCACTGTGTGACCCTCTGGGTCAGCTTAAGCTGTGGGAATGGTAACCTCTAACTGAACGGTGATTTGTGTCTGTCCCTGATCTAGAAGGGCTCATTTATTTGTACCCCAAGTTAATAGTGCTAATTGTGATGAGGTTGTTTATGACAAAAAGTCACTGCTAAGGGATGGCCAGTCATCACCTCTGTAGAAAAGTGTGTTTGCCAAAAATCCTTCAAGCAACACCTCAGAGTTTGGTATCATGGTCAGAGGACAGAAGGGGCATTGACCCTCTCCTGTCATGGGATGCTCTGTAGTGTACTTGCTGAGTGTTGTTGTTGTTGATTTCCCTGCAATACCCCTTCAGGATCTGAACATGTGAACAGTTCAGGCTGTCACATTGGCAGTCTTGACCTGCTTGCAAAGCTTTTGAAAAGAAAGAGAATACCCGTCTACCTTTGGGGAGAAGGAATTTCCTTTTCTCCTCTTTCTCCTCCGCTTCCCAACTGCTAAAGAAGTGGTTTGCCAAAAAAAGTCAACATCTTTACAGGAATGGGACTTGGAGAAAATAACAATTTGTCAAGAGCACAGATGGCTTATTTAGAATCTAATAGGTATTAAGACATTATTTTCCTCAGGCTTTACTCCTGATATTGATAATGTGTTATCTTTGCCAAGTTCCCCTCTCGATAATACGTTATCTTCGTCAAGCCAAGTCCCTGATAAAATCTTTTTTCCCTCAGTGCTCACTCTGATAAGATACTATTTTCTTACATCTCCACTGCCAGTGGAAAGGAGGGAAATGTTATTTTTAGTCCTTTTCTTGAAGAGGCATATATATTGCCAAGGCAATGCAAAACAGGGAAAGACAATGAGATGAACAAAAAAAGTTATTGTATTCTAGGCAAGGAAATGAACAAATATTTTAAGACTTATGGGCCCTTGTTTTGAATATGCTAATGAGTCAACATTCATAATTAGCTAATGAGCCAATATTTCTTTTGAAAAAAGCAAACTATTAAAAAAAGCCACATCTGTTTCCAAGAAGGATGTCTATGTTTAGATTTTCTTGCCCTGTTTCTTCCTGCATTCTGTTGCTATGTGCTTTGTTGCAGGGATGTCTCCTGCAACATGCTTTAGACAGCGAGGCCCGTGGAAAGAAATAGGGAGGGATTCTTGATAGATGTTTTAGAGATCTTTATTTTCCAGCCACATGGCCGGGGTCCTGCTGAAGAGCTGAACAATCACGGGACAAGTAGGGTCCTCCCCACACAGGGGAACACAAAACAACCAATAATGTACAAAATGGTATCTTTTTCTAAAAGATAAAAACAACCCTTTTAATTTTGGCAAAGCAGCGTTTATGACCCATTGATTTATGTCCATAGCATAGCTAATGATACATTTAATTTTTTTCCATATTTTGAAATTTTGATGAAGGTTGTTCTGAGATTTACTTCCATATCTTGCTACCTTTTCTGGTAATTATTTGAAGGTAGCAGAATTCAGTGACAAGGATAGGAAGCGATGAGTAACATCTGTGTCAGCTGGATAAGCACCAAGTGAGGAGTTATGATTCCCAGTGAAGTCTTTGGCTAGATTTGCATTGTAATTGTGTATCTGATGATAACACAGGTTGTGTTTTTCTTTTTACCTTAGAGTGTCTACACAATACACTCTTGCTGTCCAGTAATAGGGATACAATAGAATCACAACCAAATGAGTCTTAGTTTTCCTAGCTTGAGCATCAGCAGAAATAAGGCAACTTCAGTTCCTATGCCTTCTAAGCTTGGTGGGGAAAGATAACTCAGAATTCTCTTGCATGTCTAATTGGAACATGGCTCTGTTCTTTATGTCCTCTATTGTTGCATCCATTGTTTTCAGGCTTTTCAAATATCTTATTTAATTTTAATAACTATTTGCTGGAGCATTCAAGTTTCAAGGTATCAGTGGCCAAACCCCAGAGTGTGTTTTGAGACATTTTTCAGGCTCAGATTTATCCATAACCTTTGCTAATGGTAAAAATAATAAATTACACAATTTTTGTAGGAGATAGTCTGGAAGAGAATGCAAGATGTTCTATCCAAATGATGATAAAAATCAAGATAATGATTTATATACTTAACAGGAGGTATGTATACATGTATAACTCAAAAATGTAAATTAGAATTGAGGTTTTGATTTCTACAGCTGTTTTTTTCATGAACTCAGTTTAGAGGACTGCTCATCATTCCTGTAAATGTGAAACAATGAAGAACAAGCAATGAGCAGATCTTTGTAGCAGGGAGATAGTTTTGAGTTGGTAGGTGAAAAATGTGGTTGTTACGGAGAACTTCTAAACAATAACTGCATGATTTCCCTTTTATAAACCACCAGGCTGGTTTTTGTTTCATAAAACCAAAGGGACTCTGTGCACTGGAAAAATCATTAAATAGCAAACATGCCCCTGTACTTAGCACTGGTGAGGCCACACCTTGAATCCTGTGCTCAGTTCTGGACATTGAGGTGCTGGATCATATCCAGAGAAGGGCTGTGAAGCTGAGAAAGGGTCTGGAGCATAAGTCCTGTGAGGAGCAGCTGAGGGAGCTGGGGGCTTTACCCTGGAGAAATGGAGGCTCAGGGGGAGACCTTATTGCTGTCTACATCTGCCTGAAAGGAGGGTGCAGCCAGGTGAGGGTCGTCCTCTTCTCACAGGCAACCAGTGACAGGATGAAATGAATTGACTTCAAGTTGTGCCACTGGAGATTTTGTTGAATATTAGGAAAAATGACTTAATGGAAAAGGTGGTCAAGCACTGGAATAGGCTGTTTGGGGAAATGGTGACACCACAATGCCTTGAATATTCAAAAAACGTGGATATGGACATGGTTTAATGATGAACATGTTGGTGCTGGATTAACAGTTGGACTCAATGACCTTAGAGGTTTTTTTCAACCTTACAATTCTATAATTCTGTGATTTAATACATGCAAGTAGAAAGTTATATCGGAGAAATACTTTAGTACAAGATACATATCATCACTGCAAAGGAATTTCTTGCTATTTATGATGCTGTGGATAACTCTCACTGTCTTTTGCTTTGCTTCAATTTGATTTTGTTTGAATATTTTTGAGCAGTAGTTTAGGGTGAAGGGGTTTTACCAGCTTTCGAGAATTTGTAGTCTGGGTGTATATACTTCTAGCTTTATTAAAATTAGGTGAAAATGTGTCTCCTTTGAAAACACATCTGCTGCATCCCTATTTGCTCCTTTGAAATTTGGTAGCAATAATGTACTGAGAAGTGATGGTAGAATGTGTTGCTTTGGTTGTGGACCCTGGTTTCCCGTAACTTCCCTGGTTTATACTTCAGCTCATTTTTGATGCTTACTTGAGCAAAGAAAATACCAATTTCATATTTCTGGTTTACAGCTTTTTAGTTGAAGGTGTTGAATTGAACCTTTTTACTTTTTTCAAAATTCCCTTGAGTCTATTTAAGCCAAAATACTTTCCACAATTTGACCCACATGTGTATTGAACATTTCTATCCTGAACTTCTTATTTCTCAGCAAGCACATAATACTATGTTGCTGAGTAAAACCCATCTGTTCCTCACATGTGAATCAGCTGGGGCTACTGTTTGGCACGAAATGCTTGCCAAAATGCTGTCATTTGACTGTGGAGGAAGTGGGAATAGAAAAATTATTTCATCTTGCATACATTTCTAAAATATATTTAACTGTATATTAATTGTCATTGAATTAAATCCTCATGTTCTTGACTGTCTTCCCAGACTGGAGACTGGCAGGCAGCCCTATGAGAACGAAGAAACACATGCTTATCTTTTAGTGTGGTTTTAAAATTAGTAGGACCTGTAGCTCGTAGAACTTCAGTGTTTGTCTGAGTTTACTGTGCACTTAGGCATGGCCTGGAAGTGCCAAGTCTGCCTAAAACATGGCCGTATTTGAAACGCGTCCCTGCCTCACAACGCCGACGTTCAAGGGAAATGCAGCTTCGAGCATGTTCTGACAGGAGCGCTGTGTTTCCTTGTCGTGCAGATGGGAAGCCGGTGTCGCTGTCCCCACTGGAGTCCCAGCCCCACAGCCCTCGGTACACGGCGTCGAGCCAGCGGGAGCGCGAGAGCCTGGAAGTGCGCATGCGGGAGGTGGAGGAGGAGAACCGCGTGCTGCGCAAGCAGCTCAGCCTGGCGCAGAGCCGAGGCCCCGCGCACCACCGCGGCAACCACTCCAAAACCTACTCCATGGAAGAGGGCACGGGCGACAGCGAGAGCCTGCGGGCCGGCATCGTGGCGGGGAACAGCTCCGAGTGCGGCCAGCAGCCAGCGGTGGAAAAGTGTGAGGTAAAGAAACAAAAGGAACCTGCCAGAAACAAAGCGTGGTAGATTTGATCCTATAAGGACATTGCACATCCCTGTCTCCTTCCCCCTGAAACCTTTTTCTCCAAAACCAGCCTCTTAAAGGTCTACTGCATGTAACATTGCAGATAAGTTTTTATTATTCTTTTTAAAAAAACCTTTAACACATTTAATCCTCGGAATATCTTCTGAATTATTGTTTCATCACACCTTTTTGTCTTTTTCATTCTTGTGTCCCCAAACCTGGACACAAGCCTTGACAAATCAAAGCCTTGTTTCTAGCTGACTTCACTGCAGCTCTGCTGATAAAGACCTGTGGCAAACTGACCCCGTGTGTTATAAATAATAATGTCTCCAGAGTGCTTAGAAAGGCTTATTTCTTTGTTTCTGTGCCTATATTGGAACAGTTCAGGGTTTATGATTAATTAAATTGTGGCTCATGGAGCCAGCCTGTGCTTTTGACTCACTTTCAGGAGTGTATCTGGATGTTACTGTGGGAGCAGGTGTTTTGTGCGAGCCGTGCACAAGCGGTGGGCTTGGCTGCAGGGAACGGGAGATCTGCTTCTAAGTTTTGATGCGGTTGGTTTGGTTTGGTTTTCCTCATTTTATGTCAGTACTTTTGTGGATGTCATCCAGATACTGTCAGATGTCTGAATGATGACAGGTCCAAATATGGATAGATCGAAACCAGAAAGTCTTGCTTAAAGGCCTTGTGCCAATCCCAGCTGATAAAGTTATCAAAAATAACTTCCTCCATTTATTTCTACAAAGAGGGTAATACCCTATCACCTTTTATCTTGCTTTCTGCCACTTGGAAGATAAAAGTTGAAAGAAAATCAGTGGGAGAGTAAAAAGAAATCCTAATTATCTGTTCAGATAAACTCTATTCAATGGGAAAATATCAAATACAGTTTGAAAATGAATTACTGCTTTCCAGTTGGATATTTTTGTCCATCAGTGTAGAAAAAAGGAAGCAACATTATCATAAGGAGGGGGAAAAGGAGGTTTTTGTTTTTCATTTTCTCTCCTCCAGATAATGAGGGTCTGATTTTCCTCACTGTGAGATTTTTGGCATTTCTTTTAATCAGACCATCAATCAGCAAACCTCACTTTTCCCTTATTATTATATCAAGGAGTGATGAGCTGAATCTCCAGTCTTGGTTGTTCAATGTACCAACCAATCTGGGACACAAAAATAGTAGCTTGAAGTAGGGATAGTTTAAGTGGCCTTACAGTTTATAACGTGTTTTGCCAATGAGTTTACTTGCTCAGTGGGGTTTAGCTCTCTGCTGGAGGCAATGCTTATATAAAATACAAAATCTCACATTATTTGTCATCCCCCTATCTCACCTCACACTATTTTGAACTCAACTGCTTACTCTTTTCTTAAGGAATTCACTCAGTAATTCAGTTACAGCAATGGAAGTTAAAATTAAACTTCCCTATTATCAGATTTGCCAAGGGTCTCATCATTTATCCTATTAGTGTAGATTCTGGTCCTGTGTTTGTGTGAGGGGCATCTTGACGCCATTCACTCTGTGGTTTTTTTCAGCATGTCAGATGTGTAAACAAAATTTTTTAGCTTTTGACCCTGGGATAAATCACAGCAAGCATCAACAAATTGGATAGTGAAAAACAAGGGCTCTTATAAAGAAGACTGTGGCTCTAGGGGAGACTAAGTATGCTAGGAATAGGTTGTTCATTTCCTTGAGTCTGTTCTTAGAGATTTACTGATGATAACATTTTAGAATCTAATTTGGGATGGTCTTTAATGGTGATTAAAATGTTTGAAAATGCAGTTACAAAGAAAGAACATTAAATCTCTGATAAAGCATAATCTGTGTGATAATAATTGTGATCTATATCAAATAGCTGTGGGTTTGTTGCATTCCAGCCACAGCTTCCTACTCTGTTGCATCACAGGAGAACTCTTCTGATACTGTAAAATGGACCAGCATTATACTGCAAGAAAAAATCAGCCACCCAAGACAAGGGGCTTCTCCCGGGAGGGAGCAGATGCCTGTCATGACTTCCCAGTGGTAGACAATTCTAACACAAACCTTGGAAATAAAAGTAAGCGTAGTCCTTATGCAAATGTCAGCACCAACAACAGGCTTCAGAAGGAGAGTATAATGGCAGTGAAAGCTAACAAAATTATATGCCTCTTTCTTACAGTGTTATCCCAGTATCTTTCCAGCTTGTGCCTCCATAAACTGAGCATTTACTTGAATTAAGTGTGCATTTATAAATATTTTTGAAAGAGATTATACATTAGGAAATGGATAATTAGCAGTGTAGCATTTAGTGGCTTAGCAAAATACTTAGCATTTGAAGCATTTTTAGAGGCATATTTGTATTGTTACTGTTCCTCAACAGTGTTGTTCAATAGGGTTAAGTGTGTAGTTCTCACAGCCATCTAGAACAGGCCCTCACCAACTTCAGCAGTGTAACACATGTGAAGCAGATGTTATCTGCCACTGGAAAAAAAAAACAAACCTGGAAACAAACACAAACATTTTGTTACATACTTGTAATATCTCTTAATCACGTTCAATGATTCTTTATGATGGATTAAATATCTACAGTGGAAAGCCTACTGGAAAATTATTGAAGTATGAAATGTCTTACCAAAGATTATTTTTAGCTATAAGGACTAATACGAGTTTTTAAAACTCATTATTTCATGATTCCAAAAAGTAGCCCAAGGAGGAAAAGTTATTACGTATGCTCATCTAGGCACTGTTTATTCCTCATCGGTATGGGATCTAATGCCCAGCTCTTTGTGTGGTTTTGGATATTTTCTTCACATTCATATCATCCCAGAACATGAAATACTGCTTTTAGAAACAGTTTGTCCTGGTCTGTAGTGGCTGAAGTAAGGGTTTCTGAACTGTGTTAGCATGCACCTAGTATGACTTAAACTCCCTTTCCTACAGAAGCTTAGCTTCCCTGAGTGCCTTGAAGCACCTAGGCCTGAGTGCTTCCTAAACTATTTACAATTAAAAATAGTTCAGTTTGTGTCCCTGATCCTCAGCCTATAGGGAGAATGATGTGATGAACTTCCACAGTGTTTTGATTACCTGTTCATATCTCCGTGTATAAACAGAGGAAGAATTCCTTGACTCTGGAAAGCAGGTGTATCGTCATTTCATTTGTTGCTGCAATGAGTTACGTTATCCAAAAGCACCTCCAGTGAATGACCTGAGTCCAGACTCTTGCAGCAAGTGGTGAACACGTCCATCACTCAGTTTAAAGAAAGCACTGTAGGAGGATGGACACTTTGAATGCTGTCAGTTTGGTCCTGCAGTGACTTCTGAATATGCATGCTAGAGCGTGACTAGAATTATCTAAAAGTATCATGAAATGCCAACAGTAAAGGGGCAAGTGTAGCATGCAGAGCCTTGGTGTGAGAAGTTTGGAGGGACATGATGAGCAAACAGGCAGGCTGACTCTCGTTTTGGAAGTTGGAGCATTCTTTGGTTATGTGGCTTCAGTCCTTGGTGTTAGCTGCAGTCACTGAGTCAGGAGGTTGTGTGAATCACAGTGGCCAGTTCTGGTGGGATGGGGGATACCGTCTTCCAGCCATCTGCAGATGGGAAAAAGGAGTTTGAGAGAGGTGACAGTTTTCAAAATCTGAGAGGTGATGCTTACAGTAGTATGCTCAGGAGGGTGCAAGTTCTATCAAGTGCTTCTTCCAGCCATTATTGCCATATCTTGCCAGAATCTGGGTACAGCCAGCTGCTCTCAATCCAAACATGCATTTGGAACAAGCATGGAGAAAACTGGAAACAGTATTTTTCCCCTTAGGATACAAACATCTGCAGACAGTTCAGGTTGATTACTTCATTTTGGTTTATCCGTTTTTCCACTAACTTTGTAACAGTTAAACAATGAGAGAGAGGAAAGTGAATCAGAGAAAGGAGAGGAATAGGCTGAGTCTTGCAGCATGCTGCAGGCAAAAACTTGGAAAGAAAAGGTCTAGATTTCTGTTCTCTTTGCAAATTATTGCTCTTTTCTTTAACTGATTGCAGGCAGGAGTAGAAGTGATACGTAATATCAAACACCACAGAGAGGCTGAGCAGAAGGTACATGGATACCTGTGTCTCTGAGCTGGAAAAGAACGTTCAGAAGAGTAGCAAGTCCTGCTCTCACTGTGTCCTGGCTCAGGCAGCATCCAATGCAACAGCAGCTACTAGAAGACAGCGAGGAATGCATGCTTTCAATTCTGAAACAAACTGATTTAGTAAAAGGAGAACAGATGTGGGCAGGCACTTGACAGAATAAACTCTGATTTGGGGGGCAGTTGGAAGGTAGAGAGAGCTGCTTTGAGGCGAGCTTTTCTGGCAAGTGTAGGTAGTATAAAACAATGTTGACAGTATATGACAGTGCTGTTCTGGGAAAAACCCTAAAATGTTTCTCTCTGGTCTAGTGCCTTCAGGTGAAATGTTTAAAGCAAGGGTGAAACTGTTATCAGTTAATTTGATTTTAATTGGCACTGAGGGGAACCATCATAGGTCTTCCAAAAGCCTTCTAGGGACCAGGTGACAATCAGAGAGGAGGCAGTATGTGCAGGATCAGGAATCAGTGCACCCACAGCAACCCATGCCAATGAGTACAGTGCAAATTCCTGCTGCAATAAAAGTCATTAATAAGCAACCTCTGTTCTCCCCTCTTATCACAAGAGAGAAACACAATCAATTTTTGCTAAGTGTTGAGCTCAGCTCCCATTGACTTTAACATAAATTTAAAGTGCTAATACCTCACAGAGCTGCTGCCAAAATGCACTGCAATATCTTTTCTTTCTCACACCTCTCTGGACAGATAGCTTTCTTATTAATTCAAGTCCTCTTAAAACATCAGATCTTAAATATGCCTGAGCTTGTGAAGCAGTCTACGGCTGGAGGCAGCTGTGATGTTCATGTGGACGTTCTACAGTGGCACAGCCACTTGGCAGTTTTATGATTCAAATTGTGCCCTGTACCAGGCGATCTTAATGGATGGGGCTGGGGACTCTTCAGATGTGCCCAGCACATCCCACTTCTTGTGCAAGTGTGCTTCTGTTACAAGCCAGGCTTTGGGAATCTATGACTATGTGAGGAGGCAGAATTCCTCATTTGTTCTCAGCATAGTGGGCATTCTGTGGAAAATGAGAGCCGTGTGTGTGAGAAACCAGCTAACCAAGCTTCAAATGGAAGCCAAATGAGGCTTCCCTGCAGTTTCACAGCTGTGTCCCCAATGGCAGCTTTGTGCAGACAGCGTGGTGAACTCTGCTTCATTTTTGTGACCACTAAGAAACAGAAGATTACAGAACCTGGAGTCAGAACTTGCTAGGATTATTTTTTTTTGTCCCTGGGGAATAGAAATGGCTAATTTTAAAAGCAGAGCAGAGTAACGTAATAGCATTTTTCAGATTAGTACTTACTGCCTAAATAATGACTCGTAGCGCCTTTTCAATTTTCCCTTTCCTCCTGAAGAGATGAGGAAATCTCTGACTCATGTTAAAAGGGAGGTAAAAAGGCGCAGAGTAAGTGATAATTTACCACTGTCATGAGGTCGAGAGAATGTGTTTGTGGGGGTTGCATTTAACTTCACATTAACCCTGCCCAGTACAGCCCATACTGGTAGTCACAGGCAGAGAGAGGTGGCCTCTTGCCTTCACAGCCTGTTTCCCATCACATCACTGGGATGCATCCAGCCCTGGCAAACCAGTTGTCACAGACCATCTCTGTAGTGGCTGTGCATAAGACAGAAATAATACAAAATTTCTGAGATCATACCTGCTTTTAATTATCAGACATAATGTTAAACTTTAGTTCAGAAGATGAAAAATGTCTGCATGTTTGCATACTCAGAATTTTGTGTGCCACTTACTTGGGGAGGGTGTCTGTACCTACATGCACACGTATGTCTTAGCTAATAAATGCAATTCTGTTCAAACATCTGATGTAATGTAGGGATAGTAATGACTTTGGAATGATGATGGTGCTATAACTCAATTAAGATGTTTTTAACAAACTGCCTCAAGCAGGCTGCAAACAGCTGCAAAACACCCACTCGAATCTCTTAACAATTGCAGCGCTAAACAACACCGGTGTCAGGGTTTGCTCTCCTTAAGGAGGGACGAACACAGGAGCAGGCTTTAATTTTTGTTCTTTTTGTTCCTTTTCTCCCACAGACTATCCACGTTGCCATTGTCTGTGCAGGGTACAATGCCAGTCGGGATGTTGTCACACTTGTCAAGTCTGTCTTATTTCACAGGTAAAGGTCGCTTTCTTTTCTTGTATATTGTATATCTGATTATGACAAAGTGAGCTTTTTCCAGGTTTACTCTCTTACTTCAAACGAAACTCAGATTCTCTTCCCTGGTTCCTTTTTCTTTTTAAGGGATGAAGCATTTAATTTATGACCATCACAAATAGATTCAACTGTGTGAAGATTTCTACAATGAATTAGAGTGATCAGAGATCCACCTGCTACCCCTGTTGCATTGTGGGAATAGGGACAGTATCTGTCTTCACTGTAAAGCATCTGAACACTCCTGAATGCTGTAAAATACTGATAATAACAGCATTGTATTAATTTATCCTATTTCTGGTATCAGTTTATAGCACAGGTGTAGATGATAAGTTCACACTGGTTGCTTGAATATCCCAGCTTCCAATTTTGACATTTGTTTTTGAAGTAAACCTGCTGTTACAGTCAGTGTATACTATTTCATTAAATTCAGATGATTTATTCTGGCTTTGGAATGGCTGCTTATAGCCCCTCAGAAGGTTTTGCAACCTGGTTTTAGCACTGTTAGCTCCCAGATTTGAGAGGCATAAATGTACAATGAAAACAAAATAACCAATTCCCTTAATAGACAGCAGCTCTAGAAAAAGAGAATTCACATTAAGCTATGTGTGGGTGTATGTGTATATCCCTTGTCCAGTTTAGAAATCTCAGAGATGCTTTCCAATAATGTTGCAGAAAGTGGATTAAAATTAAGGAAGTGATCAGTCTGTTTGACTCAGGACAAATAGACTAATAAAATATGCTTACAGTACAAACAGTTTGCTAAAGAGGTAGTTTCAATATGCTGCTTTATTTGAAAGACAGTTTTGTGCAAGGGTGAATGACTCTTGTTCATGTCATGTGGTAGTATCTTCTTGCATCTAGCATGAGTGGGGCATTCCAGTCCCACACTTTGCTCCTTATGTTTGCCTCCAGTCTCCTGCTGGAAGCTGTAGTAGCCACTCCCTGACAATGGTTTTAGTACACCATTTTATCATTTTTGGTAACCTTCATAAAATACTGTAAATACTCACCTTGTCCAATATGAAAAAAGACTCAGTAAGTACTGTTTAATCAAAATATGAGAGCAACTTCCATTATCAACACACAGTCTTTGCAAGTCTTTTGAGAGGTAGCATGCTCATGTTAGATGAGGGGTAGGACCAGAAGAACAATGCTAAAGTAAACATAACAAAAGCAAAAAACCAGTAAAAATCCATGTCATTCTCCATGCAGAATTTTTCTGAATGTTAAATTTCTTTTAAATGTAAAACTGTATCTATTTCTGATAAGAAGTTTGAATTATTCAGTGTAAACTTTATATTGCAAGGATGTGGGGAAGTTTTGTCCATTTTAATTGTTTTTAAGGGATTTAATGGAAAATTGCACTTTTGTGGTGACACAAGTTATCCTAGTGGTTAGCTTCTCCCTGTTTTTCTATCCTAATACTTGCATCCATTTTGAGAAGACTTTAATCTCTCTGTGTCCAAATGTTCTGCAAATAATAGGAATCTCACAGCTCAAAGGTTTAAACAGCCTCTCTCTTTGTTCCTTAAAGAAGTGTCCCTGTTTTACATAAGCCACTCATCTGAATTATTAGCAAATTTATAAACAATTCTGCCATATAACTAAATTATTAAATAATAATTAATTAAAATATTAAACCAAAACAAAGGTAATTAATATTGGTATTTCTAAGTCTGATGGATTCTGCCTCTGTCAAGAACATATTTGTTGTTTGGCCTGCACCTACTGTTCATCTCAAAGGATTTGTCGAGTTCAGCAGAGGTGGTCAAGATAAAGTCCAGTATGCTAATGAAACGTTAGTACATTCAAGATAACCTATCTCCCTTGTTTGCTCAGAACATACTTAAAGACAAATCTAAGTCCATTCCTGCCTAGAGCTAGCTTTTCTCCCTAGGCATTAAATTGTTGGCTACAAAAAGAAGATATTCTCAAAAAAAAGACAGAGCTTCTTACAGACCTTTCTTATCTTCTAGAAAACACAGGCTTCTTAAGCATCTCTTGATGCTATGGCTACGTGGCCATGCTTCAGTAGCACTCCTTTCTTGGATCTTTATCTTTGGAATGGCAGTTGTGTAGAAGGATGCAGAATAAGCAAAAATAAACAACGAACTCTGCTGAATATTGATTTAGAACTAAGTTTCCTTGCATTGGTTGCCATGTGCAAACAATGTTGTCTTGGAGATTAGTATGCACTTCAGGAATGGTGATGATTGGAAAGAAGGCTTCTTTTAGTTGCTAGGATCTATTTAATTGTAGGAATCAAGGATGGAGACAGGTCATGATACTGCATTAGGAGGATTGAGTTGGGAGAGTTGGAAGTGGTTGATTCAGGTAGTGAATGCTTCTTGACGTCAGCATCAAGTTTACCTCTGACTTGAGGGTCATCACTGAAAACAGGCATGGAGATGTCTCTTCTCCTAACCCATAATATGCACCAGGGAGTGCATCCTAGCTGGCATTGTCCAATAAGCCAAGCAGAACAGACATTTGAAAGGACCATATGCTTCCAGTGGAGAAGTTTGCTTAACAAGAAGTTTGCTGTCCTAATCTCTTAAATTAGGCTACTGGTCCTTTATTTGTAGGATCACCACATTCAATCTCAAATATAGTTTTCCAAGAACAGAAAAAATATGCTGCCAGACATATTGTCATAGAGATTTTGTTTTTCCTTCAACACACCCTGAATCCAATCTACTGATTAAACAACTGAGCCCTCAAAGCAACCAGGCTTAATGTCCTCACCTGTCCTCCTGCACTTCACTTGGTGTTTGTTTTAAGACGCTGATTTCAATTAACCTGTCTGGAATTCGTGGATATGTCATGTCCTTCTTTTACCATTTCTATATAGGATAGTAATTAAGGCATGTTTTAGCATGCATTTTGATACAAAACTACATACCTAAATTCCCTACTCGTGTAGGAAATCCCTACTTCTCTAATAGAAAAGCTCTGAGAAAAGGAGGCCATGCCAGTCTAATCCCAAGGAGCATTAACATATTTGTTATACCCCCAACTTTGAGCTAGAGTGCTAGATAGAGACACAAAACAGCAGGAGTGCTGGGTCATTAAGGATAAAAGCTACAGGATTTTCTGTAGATGGAGTGTGCTGTCTCTTCTCTCTTGCATGAATGTACAGCAAATCCTGCATATTGAACATTTCAGCTCTTCACAGGCCAGAACCATCAAGTTTCAGATTCAAGTCATACCATATATATTATGAGACTTAGGCAAGCTACTTGTGCAGACCATTTGAGAAACTATACCTATCTTCAGGTTCCAGAGAGTGGGAAAAAGGGAGGAAAGGGGTAGTGTGATTGATTCCGTATAAGAACACCATAGTTCAGAAATGTGTTTCATTCCCAGTGATAAAGGAGCTTGATTCCAGTTTTGTCTTTGAAAAACGTATGCTCCAGCCACAAAATCCAGCAGCTTTTAACACCCAGTTTGACATAACTGACAGTCTGTTCTCAGGAGGAGACTCAGCAGAGCTGGGATAGTGCAGGGTTTGCAGTCTGATAAATATGCATTGGCAGTGCTGCACAGAGGGAGGCTTGTAGAATGAATACTCAGTCCTACTCTGCAACTTTCCCGCTTTCCTTTCTTGCACATCCAGCTCCCAATTATGACGGATTTTATAAAGCCATTGCAGGGAAGAAAAATTATCACTGAGCTGGTTTAGCGCAAGCCAATCTCATATCACCGTGTCCTAAGAGCAGCCTAACTTAAGTTTTTTCCAAACCAAAAGACCAAACACTAAAAATTAATTATAGTGGGTTGAAGGCAGAATGAAGTGCAAATGCTTTTGGAAACAGTGCTTGTAGTAGTATGCTAAAAAGCACCTGCATTTCTTTTTCAAAATTGAAGCAGTTTCCTGTGGCTGATAACTTTCCTTGAATCTTTTGCGACTATTGGTCCAAGTCACATTGGTGATTTTCAATGTTTTACTCCATTTCTGAAAATTGTAAACCTTAGATTGCCACTGAAATAACCCACAATTATAGTTTCATATTGAAAAGATAGTTTCTCTCTCTGCTCAGGTAAATCTTGAGTAAGAGCTAAAATGGTATTTAGTATACTCTTATCTTTTCCAAAGACGTGCTAAACACTATGTTTCATTTGGAAACTAAGAAAAATACAAAATTACACAATTATAGCATATTTCTGGCAGTTAGGTTAGCCTGACAATCTGTAAAAAATTAACTTCTTTTTTGTGCCAGCAAATACTGGGTTGTTTTTTGTGTCCTTTTTTTTCCTCTGCTATGTCAGTCCCTCTTTTTCAGAGGAGTCATTGCATTTACTTCTTTAGCTGTACTTTACAACAATAGTGGCATAGTAATGTGGGAGTTTGTAAGGAATGTAAAAAAGCCAGACAACTTGACAAATGCTTTTTATTATTAAATTGCCTCTTCGCTTTAAGAAGGCTGCTTGTAACCTTAAAGTTAAGCATATGTCTGAGCATTTTAAGAACAGGATATGAAGCTGTGTTACAGAATGCTGTATGAATAATGAACTCTTTTTTTTTTTTTTTTTCTTAGAACAAGTAGAATAAGGCAAAAGAAATGAAAATCTAAATTAAATTAAAAGGATGACATGTA
Source organism: Corvus kubaryi (assembly GCF_017639235.1). Classification (NCBI taxonomy): domain Eukaryota; kingdom Metazoa; phylum Chordata; class Aves; order Passeriformes; family Corvidae; genus Corvus; species Corvus kubaryi. The sequence continues at coordinate 13,838,636 of NW_024582061.1, read as the reverse complement.
ATTTCCAAGTAAGAGTCACAAGTCAACACTGGCTGGTAATTAAAGCTTATATAATCTAATGGCTATATTCCATGGAGACCACTTTGCCTTAATGGAGTTAATTTGAGAATTCAAAACCTCTTTCAGTGTTTCCAACTTTTCTAATGTGTCAGTCTGTTTTGTGGGAGATTATTCTGGCAAAAACTATAAAGCATGACCTGGTTTCTCTGATCCATATAAATGCATCAATACTACACACTTCTTTTTGTTTTCTCTAACAATAGTGGCATAATGGAGAAAGCAATGTTTAAAAAAAATCTGTCCATGAAATCTCTTAGTACTTCCCAAAGAATTTCTGTAAGTTAACACAAAGCAAGAAGATCCATGAGTGATGCAGAAAGTGTCTATTTAAGATCTCTCCAATAGTTTGAGGAGTGTTTGCATCAATACTTGGTGTCAAGGGGTATAAAAATCCTTGAAGATTTTCACATTAAAATTTTTCGCATATGAGAGAAGGATTGTCATATGGGCATTAGGAAAAAAAGTTTCCCAAACTGCCTTTTATAATTCCTGTTTGAAGTTCTTGTAACCATTTGTTACAAGATATAAAAGGTATTACCTTGTTGTGCTTCCCTTAATAAACTGTAGGTTTTGGAAATAAACCCCTGGGCTACTGACCTTTTTATATTCTTAGAAAATAAAATTCCTCTGTTGCAGACAGAGAACTGTGTAACCAAGCAGCCAAGCAGCTGCCTTTTGAATTACTAACAATTGAGCTATGGAATAGTACAGAAGGGAGGAGTGAGTCTTGGTTCACTACTCCCTTTTTCAATTGTAGATTTTTGTATTTAACTCTGGCGTGGCTATTTGAAAAGAAAGGGTCACAGATGCTTGAGCAAGCAGATCATAAATCTGATGAAGAATAAGAAGTTTTGAAATGCAAGAATAAGACATCATGATACGAAAAAATGTAGAGAAATGGGTACCTTGGAATAGACTTCTAAAGTCATGGCCTGACTTCTAAAATTATTGACTTCTTTTCATTCTACTAACTTTATAGGCCCTCAGCAGTTCTGAAAATGAGGGCATTCATTCAAACTCCTATATTTAGGTCTGAGAGCCTGTATTTAAGCATCCATGCTTGAAAATCTTGTCTAGAATCTCCCTTTGTTCACTTTTGAGGAAAGTAATTTAGGAAAATAAATGTGTGCTCTTTACATATGGTTTACTTTGTCAGATAGTGTTCTGATCTTAAGATAAGTGGAAATAAGTTAGTATATGAAGATACGCAGTTTTCTGAATAGAGTACTTAAAACCTCAAGTTTCCACTTGATGGGAAATAGCCATATTTTGAAACTACATTTTACCACATTAAGACATTAGTGCATCAGCATTTTCCATGTAGCAGAAACTGAAAAGTTGTAGTTGGTAGAAATTAAAATGTTCAAAATCATTGAAGTAAATAAGATTAAGTATTTCTGGACCTTGGGAGAAATTCTATGGCTGTTTCAATAGCTGCTTCTGTAGCAAAGAATCTGGAAAACTGGGGCTCAGGGTTCTGAAACCTGGGACACTAGAAACCTTTATTTCCAAACAGACTAATTCACATGAATACTGGGAGTTTTCCAAAACCTGTTGGTTTTGTGGGAGAAGTTTATCACAATTGCCATATATTGACCCATGTTGTTCTATAGTTGCATATACTGTCACCGTTACAGTGTAGGGATTTCTATCTGTACAAGATACAACCAGCCTCTACTATGTCTGTTTGTTTACTTCTCTTGATGTGCCCAGTGGAAGATGAGCAAAATGTCCAAGTTTAATGAAGTTCAGCTTTCAGTGGAATCCTTCACAATATCCTGATTGTCACTCCTGATTCTTAGAGCCAGTGATTCAATCATGTTGTCAGATAATTATGGCATCCCTTTCACATATTTCTTGAGAACGATTTCTTGTCTTGCATAATCTCTTCTGCATCTTTTATAATGAATGTTGGTTGATCTTTAAGCTTCTAAAGTTGTTTCATAAACACTTTGAAGCAATCCATATCTTCTAGGCTTCGCATATTGCAGACAGCAGAAGAGGTGAAAGATGTCATCTGTGCATCTGTGTGTATGCTAGTACAGTTACCTTCAGAAGGTCTTCCAGCTTTGAGTCTGTGCACTGTTGGCTTCTAGCACCGTGCTAAACCTCACATTTCACGGAACTGAAATCTCGTCTGGAGTAAAATTTTCTGTGGCTGATGCACATTTAGTTGTAGATGTCATCAGGTCACTATACTGTTTTGGGGATGTATTTTTGTAAGTGATAATCTTCCGCTTTGCCTCTGAAACACACTTTCCTTCCAGCTGAATCTTTACCATGAGGCTAACAACTTGAAAGAGATTTCTGTGTGGGAGTACAGCTATCCTTTTTTCTTTCTCCCAGTAGGAGATGAACTAAAGTAAATGTCACTCACTTGTTCCCATTTAAGTTTCATACACTCTGGGTCATTCAGATAAGTATAAACTGCTACTGAACATCTGAGTGTCTTTGTGTCAGATTTTTTCTTTTCAACTAGTGCGTTTCATCTTGAAATATTTTATATCAATTCCATTTAACTAAATGATCATTTCAAAGAAGACTGAGCTTTCTTTTTTTTTAACTGTTTTTTTGCTCTTCTTATTCTACTTTAGAATATAAGATAAATAACCCTGGAATAAAAAAGGGAAGGAAATTACTGAAGAGCACCTGCTGGGAAATAGTCCTACCAGAATCCAGGCTCAGCCCCTGCTTAGCAGAGGGACCTATGTGGGATGTGTATGTTGACATTAAACATCTATTTGTCTTGAGATACTGCTTTGCCTGTACCCAAAGCCACTGGTGTTGTACTTTGTTTCTCTTGGCCTTGTCTCTGCTAATGAGATGTATTTCCTGATCACCGCTATTTCCTGATTTTTTCTTGGCAAGGTGCCTGGTTACTGCGGAATCTGCATGAGCCAGGATGTCCTCTTCTACTCTCCTGCTGGGCTGGTGAAGCAGATGTAATTGCTGTGTTCCCTTTAGCTTGGTAATGGGACACTCAGCAGCTGGCAGCTTACACCTTTCCCTCTCCCCTCCTCCCTCCAGGACAAGCTGGAGATTGAAAGACCTTTGTCTTTTGAAAAGCACGTTGTGGCTTAGTGTTTTGGATATTGTTAAATGCAGATCAGCTGTGGGTTTATTCTGCCATCATGGTTATCTCATATCTAAGGCCTCTACCCAGCCCTTTCCTGCTTTTCCTGTAAGCATGTAACATGATCCACAGTGTCCTTGAAGCCAGTACAGCAGCTTCAGTGGCAACCCCAGGTGCTGGGTTGGATCTTAGGTGCAGTATTTCTGACACTGCAAAATCCAGTCATACATTGCTTCTCACAACAATCTCCTCTTTCTGCTGAGGGGTCTGTTACAATAATGTGAACCATTACATGTATTTTTACATTTTCCTGTGGACTTTGTTCAGTGGGAAGCAGTATTACTCATCAAAGCAAGAAGAGAAACATTAAAGAGGAAGGCACACATTGTTCATTAATGTAGAAAATGGAGGAAAAAAACCCTTCATTTTTTGGGTTAAGCCCAAAAATGTGATGGAGGTATATTGGCCTGAACTAACATAGTTTTCCTCACTTCTCATTCACACCGAAGAATGTAGTAGCATCAGTCATCTTCTGCTTTAATCAACATCTGAAACTAAATACTTCTCTTGTTAGATGAAAAATACCAATTAGCAAGTACACCCATTCCATAGAAATTAGAATCCACTGTTCTGCTCTAGGGATCAAAGAGAGGTTGAGCCAATGCTAGTCTAAACCATTTGTCTTCTAGTGGCTTTTGCAAAGTCTGTCCTTCTCTGCTGACAGGGAAAGTTGCTGAGCTAGGGATAAACATGGAAGACTACAATTTTTGACTGACTTCCACTGGCAGGTTTTTGTCCTCCTATCAGAAGTTAAGATCATATCTTGTTGCTTGCTATGCCTCAAAAATAAGGGAATTAAATGAGGTATTTATGAAGTCCAAGTTCACATTAATACAGAAAATCCATTCAGTTTGTCAGAGCTTGCCACTTTTACTGATACTGGCTTTACCCATCTTATTTGAAGCTTTTCAATTAGCCCAAGTCCTGTAACTACAGAGGTGAATCCAGATCTGGTGTTTTGAAGTAAAATGTTTCCTTTCCTCTTGCCTTTCTGTAACCATTCCTGCTCTTAGGAAAAAGGATCTGGTGAGATTTGCAGTCTCCATTCTATTCACTATGGCAGTGAATGGCTAGAAGGCACTCACCTGAAACATCTGGGTTTGAGCTCCTATGGGACAGCTGTTGATTCCCCATGTTTGCTTTGAAGAAAAGTTCTGTGTAAACTCAAGGGTCCCAGAATTTAACCTCATTCAAAAAGAACTGTGGAAGGTTATTTTTTAACCTTCTGTTGCACCCTCATTTCTCCACAGACACTGTTCTTACCACAAAGATAAATTTCCAGGTTCACCTAGAAACTGAAAGCAATCACTTCCAGAGCTCAGGTCCCCAAAGGGAGATTAACTTGGCCTTTTTTTTAAGGAGCTGGTACAAGGGACAAGACTCTCAGCTGTTACAAATAATCACATTCCACTGAAGTCAAAGGGTCTGTATGTTTATAACCACCCAGAAACTGATTGAATATTTCTACTATTGTCATGTGTGTTCAAATTGTGTCTCAGTATTTTGGCTACAGAGCAGGACTCCACCAGACATGCTGTACACTCAAAACTTGATGTCTTAGGTAAAGCTTTGTAAATTCTAATGTTGTCCTTTAAGAACAGGAATTGGAAACCTTTGAACTAATGCGTTTCTCTCCCTTCTCATATCAGGCGAAACCCACTCCACTTCCACCTCATTGCAGATGCAATTGCCAAACAGATCCTGGCAACTCTGTTCCAGACATGGATGGTCCCTGCTGTGCGCATAGACTTCTATGATGCAGATGAGCTCAAGGTAAAGACACACAGACACAGGTGTCAGTCGTGTACTTCTGGTTTGATGTCATGCTTTGTTACTTATCTCCCTTGGCTGGTGACTTGCAGGGGAACTACTACCTGAAATACTCTCCCTGATGACAATTGATTCTAACTGACATGATTGTAGCCCCAATTGCACTTAACTAGAAGATGCTAAATGGCTAAAATCAGCACCGTTTCTCTGCTAATGGAATATGTTGTTTAGCAGCTTAGAATTTTACCTGCTCTCAAGAGGATTCTGGCTGTCCATCTGGCCCCATTATGTTTTTCTAAGGGTACTTCTTCCTAGTAGCAATGGTGGAATCTAAAGTGTCTTATTCATCAAGCCCAAATCTGTTCTGGAAACACTCAACTGCCCTGCATTCCTTAAGCACAGGTGTGTGACACCCTAAGTACACATGCTGTGATGAGCTACCAGTAGTACAATAGCTACCTTTGTTGTCTGAATGCCCTTCCAAAAGGAATGAATATGAAAAGAGTTCAAAGGGGGAAAAAAAATCACTTACTCAAAATAATTGTCTTTTCATAGTTAAAAAGTTTAATTCAGAACATGGAACCACAGCATTGATTTTGAGCTGTATTTTTTTTACCTGTGGAGGTAGAATGAAGTATTCAGATTTCATCATTTGGAGTTCGTGGCAGTAATTTGTATGACTTATCAGACTGTTCTGAACAGCACCTGAAACAAGAAAAAAAACAAAAGGTAGCAAATTGCAGTACTAAGGGGTAAATTCAAAGCACACCACGTTGTGAAATATTGAATACAAAAAGCTTTAGAAAGAGATGGGAAAGGGAAATAAGTGATTCTTGAGAAAAATACTTTGTTTCTGGTTTTATTTTTTATTGGTTCTTCTACATGAAGCCATAAGCCAGTATTAACCTAATTAGCCAGAGATCTTCCTTCTGTTCTTTACAGCTTCATAGCAAGGAGGAGGTTTGTTCTTACAAATCTTGTATGTGCTTTTCTGCAAATTGTAGGGTTTTTAATTAGCCTCTCAGCTGGGGAAGACAGACCTCTTAGTGTTTTCCTTCTGGTCATTTGGGTATGGTCCAATCTAGTTAAGTAAATAATAACCAAGAGAGCTTACTTCAGTGATCCTGAAATTTCTGATTTATAGGCAAAGCACTGAGCAGATATGAGGCTACAGACCAAACTTGTTTTCTCCATCCCTCTTCACTCAGCCTTAATTTTTGTATGACTGGTGACCTAAATCCACACTAGACTATCTATAGTATGTAACCCATAGGCTTTGGATTGAGGAGCACTTTCTAACTGGATGCACGTATAATAGGCATAAATAGGCCTTCCCAGGTTTGCCACTCTTGTTCAGAGCTCACCATGCTGCATACCAAGCAATTTCCCTGATTTCAGTGGCCAAAAAACCACAGTGTATAGTACTGAGCATAGGGGAATGTGACAGACACTGCCAAAGGAGAGCAAGGAGTTATAAATATAAACAGAGTTTTTAAAAGCCAGGAATGATGCTGGCTCATATCCAGATCATTCTGTGGGTTTTAGCAAAGACAACAGAGGAGCTGTTTACAGGCAGCTGTAGGAGCTCATCTCATTTGTTTCCTGTGTAGCCCCTAGAGAGGATTTAATGATTGGTTTGGGTTCGTGTATTTCACCTGCACTCTTGGGAGCTATATTATGCTGCCTGGTGTTAAGAAAACATAGAGCTGATGCTGAATGTTTACTAGAAAGTCTGTCTTTCTCCGAAGTGATCTATGGATTCACTGTTACAGTACACTCTATGTTTCAGTTAAATGACCCTCCATAGTTCTTTTTTAAACCTGTAATCAATACCAATTCCTGACTTGTAAAAGGGTTTAGACTGAGCAATTGCATGAGAACTTTCTTCTTAGCTTTCATTCACCAATGTTCAGTTGTTTTGGAGCACATTTTGGCTGCTACAGAAAACTTTCCATTTCATGTTTGGTTTTTTCATGTCTGTTTTTTTCCCACTGGGTATGTATGAGCTTCCAGCATCTTCCTTCTCATGCAGCAGGAGCTGACATGTCAGAATAAGCCCTTAAGTCCTGGGAAAAGTCCTGCTTCTGCTCCTGTTCTGCTCAAACACTGGAAGGGAGCACATAATATTAGATCCTCCATAAATAGTATGGATGCTTTTTTATTTTCAAGTAGCTATTTAGAATTCAGGCAACAGTTTCCACTAGCATATTAATTTTTTAAAAGGCAGAATTTGGAGACTAAAATATTTGGTATTTGGCAATGTTTCTTAACATATCCTGCAGCTCTTAAAATACATGCTGTTAACTTAGAGTTTGAGCAATCAGTGTCCTGAAGGAAGGCATAGAAAATTAGGCTTGGCTGTGGCTGTTGTTTTCTCTCAGGTTTTAGAGGAAAACCGGACACTTCATTGCAAGAAAGAGAAGACAAGGTACCATAGATTATATCAGAATTTCTAAGGCCAGCAAACCAACATATCTACTTTGCTGCTGTGAATTAAGCATGCCAGATGGTCCTTTCAAAATTTAGAGAGGACTTATTTTTCCTTTTGCAAGGTGACACAGCTGTTCACATTCCTGTTGCACCACAAAGAGCCTAGATTCATTCTCTCCCTAGAAGCAGCCAAACTACCAGCAGCCTGCTTGGAAGAGGGATGGAGCACAGGAAAGAATGGCCAGGGAAAGGTGTATTTTTGCTTGAGGCACATGATAGGGGATGGGACAGGAGAGGAGGATACTTGACTGTGGAGCTGAGCCAAGATAACGGCATTTCCAGGAAAAGGAGCTGGCACAGTTGAGATGGCAGCTTGCTGGATGTATTTCTTTAAACCAGTTAGTTTGATGACTTTAACAGCCAGTTCTACTAAGATGCTTGTAACCTTCCCCAGCATAACTTGGCTTGTCTCCTCACTGCCTTGGCAATAACCACGAGGGAGATAGATGGGTGCTTAAAAGCTCTCCCTCAACCTACAAGCTGTTCAGATTGTGAACTCTGTCCCGTTAACTAAACTTGCTACATGCAGTTAGTAATCAGCAATAAGCATCCTTGAAGTGTGGGCTGCTGATAATGGTGCCAGTAATTGAACTGTTCTACAGCTACATACTTCATTCTTGCTCTGCTCAGTATGGCCCACACATAACTCTTCCAAATTTACGTGGCCGCATATGGCCACGACTGCAAACTGGAAAGTTACTTGGCAATGTAAATTCGCTTTATATGATCACTTTAGTCATGTTAGTCAGCTTTGGTCCTAATGCAGTAGATATATTTGTTACAGCAATGCATCCCACAAAATAACTGAAAATTGTCTTCTTTGAACATTAAATGAAAGAAAAAAAACTACCTGTGAAACATTCATCCATTACAGCTGTGACTTGCAAATATCAGGCTGCAGGATATTGTGGTTTTTTCAGTTCAGTCCCATGTGAAGAAACTCCAGAGCAAACTATTCAAGATGTGCAGCTTGGGCACTTGGCTTCTACCCTTCATTGTTTAACATGGAATCTCGTGTCAGTTCAGTCACAGGGAAATACAGGCATTAAACCCATTGTGATCTGCACTTTCCCAGAGCAGAAGGAACAGCTGATAAGGCTGTACTGTATGTGATGGGTGGAATACAGATGAGGTGAGTTTATTTTCCCAGATGTTGCCTGATGCACTGATGACAACATCAGGTGAGCTGAGGAAGGTAGAATGTAGAATGAGCAGTTGCCTGGTCTGCTGTAAATGGCCCAGATAACGCAGTCTCTTCATCACTGATAGAGCAGAAAAGCCATCTCCTTTAAGTCGTTTAGCCCACCTGTGCTGCAATTGATTTATGAACTTGAAGGGATGGTGAATAGGTTTTTTTAGGAGATGAACATTTGACCTGAAAGTGAAATGTGAAAAACTCTATTTTTTGCTGGAATATGGACAGTGTTCCAGCTTTTACTGTTCCCAGAAACAATAGACCAGTGCTGTGTTAGGTGATTTCATGTCAGAAATGTTGAAGTCTGCACACTCAGTCAAAATCAGTGGTCTGATCCAGAGAGAGCAACCAAACTGGGGTAATGCATGGCATAAAAATCACCTATCTTTGGGCATTTACTGAAGTATGAGATGAGTTACTTCTTAGCCACTTTCATCTGAACTTTGAAAACAGTTCACTAGGTCAGATATTTACATCGTTTGGACAGACATCACAAAATTCTCTTGAGTTAGAAGGGACCCACAAGGATCATCGAGTCCAACCCTTAAGTGAAGGGCCCATAGAGAGATTGAACCCACAACCTTGGTGTTATTAGCACCATGGTCTAACCAACTGAGCTAATGGGCAAGGGCTGTGAGATTTAAGCAGAAAAATAAAGTTTAATTCTTTAATTATGAATGTCATGTAGCTGGCTCTCAGGGCTGTGCCTATGTGTACCCCCAATGCACTTAAACTCCCACAGTGGTCCAGGAACTCCCAGGTTTGTTGTCTGCAGAGATGAGATAAAGGGCTGGTTTGAGACAGCAGCCTAAGTTGAAACCAGGTGATTGATGGAACCGCTGGCCATCTGCACAAGAAGTATTTGACAGCTTGTTACAGGAGCGGTCCCAGTGGGAATTTCAGACAGTTCTTGAGATTTCCTAGGCAGACCCTGCTGTGCCTAGACCAGTTTGTATGCTTAAGCGTGTCGATTAACATCCTGGGCAAAGAATCTGGCTGTCCCAGATATTCACAGACAGTTCCTGCTGCAAAGTTAATCAATTGTGCAAGAGTAAGACAGTCAATACAAACAGTTCCTGCATGTGTAGAAATGATCACATAGGACAGTCTTCTGTACATACTTTACATAGTTAGGAAATGTTTTGTATATAGGCTAAGGTAATCTGTAGTGATGCATTATGCTTGTCTTGTGGTGGTCAGGTAGGACCACAGGCCAGCTGGGTTACAAAAATTGTACAGAAACATGTTTTAGAGAGTCTCACCCAATCCAACTAAGATGACCCTGTAAGAGCTCTTGCAATGGAGACTCCCTTTACCATCTAGAGAGCAACCAAGTGTCCTGTCTGGCACATTGTATTGTCCATGCAGAAATGTTTCTAAATCAAAATCCCAATAATGTTAGCTGTTTTCAAGTATGCTCAATTTCTAAGTGTCTTGGCCAAAAGCAGCTCAAATGCCACGAAATCTCTGGATGCCAGCAGAAGCCCTTCCAATGAATGATAGCAGTGATAGGGCTGTATGTACTGTACATTGCCAGATACCAATTTTGGAACCATGATCAAACAAATACTTGTAACAGAATAGCAGATACCACCTGCTGAGCATGGGAGAGAAGGATTCTGATTGGCAGTGGGGGAGATGTGAGAGTGTATTTGATGAACAGATTATTAGCTTGGTGTTTTTCACATCAGCTTAAGAGGGTGACAATAATAACAGTGTCGATAAAGCCTTGAACAATAAAATTGGTCAGCATTCTCCTGCCTTCCACCATCTTCCTAGTCAAGAAGTTCCACTGGATGTTGCAGCCATCCATAACAATTTATTTCACAGTAATAGTGACTGATCCCTAAATTATCATGGATTGTATTTGCATTGCACTGCATGCAGATTATATATTGTTAAGGGCAGTGCAGGATTGTTTATCTGTTAAGTAGTTCACTGCATGGCTCAGAGGCAAACACAGAGTTATAAGGCAGAAGTACACTACTTTCCTTCGTTTCTTTTCCATTTCACATGCAAGATCTAATTGCTATTAATGCAATACAGAATGAGAAACCCAGCATCTGTTTATGTTTACATTCATTTACGTAGCAGTAATATTAAATTAAAGTGTTTCTGTGGCATTGAGGATTTGATCTAAAACTGGCACGTGTTATGGGGAGCTTGCAGTGTTCCTGCATGTCACCAGCCTTTTGTCTTTCTGTAAACTGGCCTACTGCACGTCAGTGAAGTAAGAGGCATAGACTGCTGTTTCTTCCTGCCCTTTTCCCTTCACTTTAATTTTGTTTTTAGATATGCAGATTTAAGATTTTGAAAAACTAAGTCTACAATCAAAACATTTTACAGATTTCTATAACTTGCGTGGCTTAGTTTTAACTTGAATTTCCACTTTATAATTGAGATTTTGTGTATTTGCTTATGGACATATTGAATACTAGAGACCTGAAGTCTCAGGTGATGAAATATGCTTGTGGTTTTGACACAGTGCTACCATGTTAAGAACGGGGTCTTTTATCTGTGGTTTTCAGTACAGATGACTGGACATTAACAGACCAGGTTTTGTAAGCCAAGATATTTTCCTTCAGAGTGTTTGGGAGGAAATTAGTATCCACCAAGAAACAGATAGCAATTCAAACTCCCCAGCACAGTGGAACCTTTGTGAAGAGGTCATAATCTATCCATGCAGACTGAGTAGCCTAAGCAGTACTTTCTCTGCCCTCCCAGTCCCTCTTCTGCACAAAAAAAAAGCAAACGAGGCATGTGACATTGAAGACTATTATTTAGATGTGTTTTCCATTATTATTCAGACCTAGAATATGAAGAAAGTAATTTTACATAAAATCAAACTGGGTCTTAAATTTCTGCCTAGTCTAAAGAGGTGATCAGAAAGAACTACCGTGGAAGTTGCTGAGGCTGGTCAGAAATTGGTCATGATAATGGGACTCATAATGCCTTTCTGACTCAGCAGTTGTCATTTGCTTAGTGGCATGTAGCTTTCATGAGCAGCCTCACCGCTGACTTTGTGGAGGAAGGCAAGATAACAAACATGGAATAGTTTCTTGCAGATTTTTATGTAATTTTTCTTCAGATTTACAGATGTTGTCAGTTGATTTGAGATTTAGAACTGTTAGTTTGTTTACTGAGATGAAGCCCAGTGTGATGCAAGAAGGTGCAGTATTTGCTGGGCCTCTTTCAAGGGTTCCAGTCTGCCTCCTGTGTTACATTGTGCAGTGCTTCTGCTGCTATTCCAGAAGAAAGCCTCATGTCTGACTTTGTAAACCCCTTGTACTTTCCTGCTGTTGCTGGTGCTTTGAAAAAACATTGGAGTTCTTTGTCAGTTTTATAACTGAGTTCTAATTGCTGTGGGTCTCTCTGTAGCTCCACCTTTTTCTTGATTCTAGGGAAAAGCAATACAATTGTTCTGTTCTACGTCCACCAGGAAGATGGGATAGCTGCTCTGCGTAACATATGTGGAGCGAGGAATAAGGAGCCAACTCTCTTCCACTTAGCATCACCCACATTTGTATCATAGTAGCTGACTGTGACATTTCAATAGCAAGGATTTTTGTTTGGCATTCAGCTTCTTAAACATTGCTCATTGCAGCAACATGTGCTGCACCGCCAGGGAAGGCAATTTTAGCAGAGAATGAGAAAAAGATGAATAACTGCACATGAGATTTTCCAAAAATTACTCAGTTTGACAAAAATTGAAAAGCATACCCTGCAAAAAAACTAAAGAAGACACAATGTCTCGAACTAACTTCTGCAGCTATAGCTTGTTCCATGCATCCCCATTACAACAACTGCTTTCTCAGAACGTTATCATCCACCTATGAGAAATGAAAGCATTTTGCTGTCCTAACCTTGGATGTACAGGAATTATTTGAACACTTTGATCTGCATGAGTGGTATAGGTTGTATATCCCTTGTACTTGCTGGGGAGAGTTAATAGTCATCCTGTGCTCCAGCACAGTTTCTTTCTTTGGCACCTGCAGGTAAAAAGCTGGGAAGACATATAATGACTAGAGCTTAGATGGTCTTAGATCTTAATGGCTTTTCACTTGCTCACATGGACACCTCCCTGTCAAAGGGCACTCAATTACTCACAGAGGAACAGCAGCGACTGTTCAAGGCGTTCCTAGTCAGGATCAGTATTGATGCGAGCGTCTTACCAAAATGTTAAGTGATCCTTGCTTTTAGATATACAAAGAACTGAAGTATATGTATTTCCATGTCTGAATGATAAGCTGAAAACAATAGGAGTCTGCAAGGACTCCCAAGAATATTCTTGATTCACTACCAGGAAGCTGAAATGGTTAGATGTCCTCATTTGTGAAGTACTTGGTGTTGGCTTATTTCTGAGAAACAACTGGTATTCAGGGAAGTGCTGGTCAGCAGATCAGATGTGAGCTACTTCCCGTGAAACAGTTCAACAGGCAGTGTAGGTACAATGTGTTCTGGAGGACTGGGGCTGAAATAGTCATTCTTGTGGAGAAAAATGATGTTCACCTTGTCTGGGCACACCTTTCTGTGTGACACGTTTTCACAGCACTGAAAATGACAAAGCCATGCTGTGTGCCTGGCACAGCACAAGCACACACTGAAATCACTCTTCTCATAGCTCTTCTGAAGCCATCTCAGTCCAGGTAAGGGTGTCCAGGCTGATTTTAGTTTTGAGTACTTGTCCTAAAGGGAGGATCTATAATAATATTGTTAATGAAATGCCATTGATGGATAGTACCTCTTTTAGAGTCAGCTTGGTACGAGAACATTTGAACTTCTAAATTGAGAAGTTTTGTTTCTGTTAGTGGAGGTATCACTTTTCAGGTCAATCTGCAATCCTACAAAGTTTCATTTTTTTGAGATATGTGTAAGGTTATTAATGAGATGCCACTGGTGGTAATTTGACTCGAGTCATTTCTCTTAGTAGAGCTAACATGTTTCAGATCAAACAATTTAATCCTGTGAAAGTTTCATTCTTTGAGCTTATGTTGATGGTGTCTAGGTCTCTGTTTTTCAGAAACAAAAATTAAAACTGAGTAATATTTTGATCCTGTGGTAATTTTCCCATATACTTCTCCATTACTTCAGATTTTACCCCTTTCACAGCTGAATGGAAGTTTCACAGTTTTTAGCTGACACAAATGAAAGCCTATAAAATAGTCCCATCTATTTTGTTTTAATGAGACATTTGGGACCTGTGTCCACCTGTCTGATTGCAATTTTATCTGATGGTCTTTAGGGTGAAACTACAAAATTACATGGAATTAGGGTGTCATTGGTGGTCTTAGCCCTCACACAGATGTTTCAAGAAGTACCTCAAGAAGTTATAAGAGTTACATACCTACTACATGGACAATTCATTTAAACACTACTCCTGCAAATTCACTCTTATCTGAAATATTTGATGCTATTTAACCAGACGCAGGGCAGCTAACTAGACTGATGTCTTGAACTTCAAGTTCAGTGTTTCTTGCTTTTGAAGGAGCCCAGCTTTCCCAATGTCTTTATTTTCTTCAGATTGTTTCTCTGCTTAGTGCTGCATTGTTTGAGAGACATCATAGCTCTTTCTAATAACAAAGAAAAGGAACACTTCTTTGCCCCCTGTCACATTCACTGCTTCTTACACTAGGTTATTGTTAGTTTTGCTTGTTCATAATTGTAATACTTTTTATCTTCTGTTATTGGTTTTATTCCAGATGTATTCCTGGAGCGTTTTAGTCCCCAGAAGTTTTGATCTATTATAGTACTTACCGCTGGAGAAAAGAACACTGCTTTATGTAATTTTTGCTCCCATGAAGCAATAATTGTGGTATAAAAAGTTCCACTCACCTGCTCTCCAACTTTGCAGGATGGAGGATGATTTGTTTTCCTGCAAAGTCTTTGCTTTTGGTGAAAATAAGAGATGTAAGAGTTCTTTATGGGATATAGCATTTATTCCACTGGTTCGATGTGTTTTCCACCCACTAATGGCATTTTTTTGGTGCAGCATTTTCAGCTGTTGAAATTTTACTGTTCTTACTCTTTAGGCAGAAACAGTTTAAGTCTGGAGAAAGGTGATTTTACTGGTGAGATGCCCTATAGTAGGTAGAGATTATCTTCTGAATAGAAGAATGTGTCCTTTTTCTCATATGTATTTGCTATGTTTTGACTTTGTGTTAAAATGTCAGAGGTCTGGTGGAAGCTGCATTTCCATATCCTTTCCACAAATCATCCTAGGACATCAGGAGAGTTCTTCACTGGGAGGGTGGTCAGTCACTGGAACAGGTTTCCCAGGGTCATGTCACCAAGCTCGTGAACTCTGGTCATGACTTCAAGCCTGATGATGGACACTCCTCTTAGTCATATGGTTTAGTTTGAGGTAGTCCTGTGAGGAGCAGGGAGCTGCACTCTTTGGTTCTTATGGGTGCCATCTAACTTGAGACAGTCTATGATTGTATGATTCTGTATTTTGCAGCTCTGGGTGTTGAATACTGTTTTGTATGGATACGAACAAGATGGGGATCTTTCAGGCTTAAAAGGGTGGGAAGTCATTCCCTCAGCATTTTTGGTGTCTGGTTGGGGATTTTTTTGCACACGGTAACTAGTATTTTAGACCTGCAATCTCCTGCCAGGCATTACTTGGTTAGCAATAGTCACTGTAACTGTTCTGCAACCTTCTTTCGTCATCCTTAAAAAAAGATTTTCTGGTAGGGAAAGAATCCCACTTTAAATAAATTTTTGTCACTGAGTTGAGGCTGTTTATCCAACATAACATGTGTTTATGCAAGATATTGCATTGTTTTTATTCTGGATGGTGCATCTTGATGACACCTGTTTGTTATCCTGACATCATGCAAAATACAGGCTGTGTGCCTCTGGTCTTTGACCCCAAGAGCTGCATGGAAATGTGCTAGAGCATGGAATGGCTGCAGCTAACGTGCATGTACCAGCATAGTTACCTAAGTCAAAAAGCTGACAGTGATAATATTTTCATGGATTTGTATCTTCCCTGATGAATTAACACAAAGAGCTTGTTGATTGAGTTCACTAGCAATTAAAGCGGGCAATTGATCTTTCTTATCTTTCTGTACAGATGAAGCGAGAAGGGCAGCCATGAGTTCTCACCACTGGGCAAATTCTAGCCAGATCTACCTGTCAATCAGCTTTGAGCAGAAAGCTCTGGCTTCCTGCCATTTTATCTACTTCAGCTTGTTTGTTTCTTTTCATTCATTCACTGACAGGAAGAAAAAAAAAAAAAGGCTTTATCTTATCTTCTAGGGAAGATTTTTACTTTTGCCTCTTCTGGGAGGATAGTGTTTGGCTGGTTCTCACTGACCTCTCAGGATGCTCAGACTTTTGTAGGTCCTCCACCCTTGATGGCTGTGCTGAAAACAGCTGGAGTTGAGGCTAGAGGCCCAAAAGGAACAAGAAACAGCACTAACTGAGACTGGCCAGACTTTTCTGTTCTGCAGTCTCATCTTGCACAAATGAAGAGAGGCAAACAAAGCATTTTCAGCATTTTGGAGATAGCAAGAAACAGTGAAGAAATTCAGAAAGTCTCAAATGAGAGTAAAGAAAAGGACTGAGATAGAAACTGGCCATTTTAGTTTGATTTGGCTAAACAAGGTGGGAGAAAAGCCAGCAAAATGCCTAAGGGGAGGGAGATGGTCCTTAAAGGTCCCAGTAGGTGAATTACCCTTTGGTCATTTCTTTTCTGAAGAAGCTGTATGGCTGAATGTCTTGTTACCTAAATGGCAGAGACAAAAAAAAAGCCACATCAGTTTTACTTTATTTCTGTAGTCGCAGCCATATAAGGCATATTGGTTCCAAAACCAGAGCATGGATAAGCTCTTGGTACCCTCAGTTAATTTTGTTGTTAAGGAAGTTGTTTTGAAGAAGCATCGTTAAATCAGGTTTTTCCCACTTTTCTGCCCTTTGGGTGCATGAGTGTATTGGTGAGAGATTTGAAAAGAAAGAAAGAAGAAAAAAAAGTCCTCAACATCAGTCAGACTGTGTTATGGACTTTGCTACAGAGATGAGAATTAATTTGCAGTTATTTTCCTTTGCTGTATGCTGATGCTGATTTGGGAGGTTTTGTTCATTCTGCCTTTTTAATATCTAATCTTCCTTTCCAGTTGTGGCTTGCTCCACGGTTTCTGCATTTGCTCTACATTATCCAGGACCCAGAGGTTCAAATAATCATCCATTTCTATCTCAACGTTTTTGCTCACTGCTATTTGTATCCAGATTTGTTGCATGCATGTGTGGAAGATGCATCTGTTTCTTAAAGTGAAAGATGAGACAGAATTCTGTTAAAGTCACCAGTGCTTCTGTGATGAGTAAGAACAACAACCACAAAGGCCAGCAGAAATAGGAAAATGATTTTAGCAAAGATGTATAAATTCCTTTCTCCTTACAGTTGTTTCTTAGAGCAACTTATTATTATTTCTTAAAATACTCAGAAACAAGAAATTCTGAATCTAGAAAAGTTACCCAGCTTTGCTGGATTTTTGGTTTCCTTGACAACCATTCATATAAATAGTAAGGACTTGTTACGGGGGGGGGAATATCAGTATGATCAAAACCTGTGAATTGCACAGGAAAAAAACTAAATTCAATGTTGAAGTTACAAGTTATCTAGCAAACATTAATAGAAGAGTCTGTTTTTGTTTAAATAAGGCTCTTCTGTTAATGTTTGCTGGATGCCTGACAAGGATGGAGCAAAGGCAGTGATTTTCTGAAGGTGAGAAGCAAGGAGATTCCTTTTGGCATTCCTTCTGAGAAAACTATTGGAGATGACAGTAATCTTCTTCCTGCTAGGATCTTGGATGACTTGGGATTTCTCTCTCTCAATCTAGGTTGTTATTATTATTATTATTATTATTATTGTTATCTGTAAAAAAGAAATGTGCTAAAGACAGGCATGAATGTTTATCCATATTTAAACACTAACCTATTTGTCTCCTTCCTCAGTGATTCAGTTAACCCAGTCTCAGCAACATGGTATTGGTACTGCTCTCCTGGAAGCAGGACAGTAAGAAAAGGGATCAGTCACATGTCCCTGCAAAGAGCTTAGATATTGTGAGGTACAGTCAATGTAAAACAGGAAGGATTATCCTGGAACTAATCCTGAGCAGTTCTAGTGCTGCTGGAATTGTGACTCAAGTTTCAGGAATGTGGGAAGAGGTATGGCATATATTCACAGCAGGATGAAGTTCTCCCTGTGTGAAAAACAGTGATGAGAAAAACTGTGCATGAAGAAAACTTCCTGTCCTGTGCCAGCAAATCAATGTTGTTTGTTTACCCCTTCTTTTTATGCTTTATGTTGCAAATCACAAAATATGATCATCCTTGAAATGGTGGCAGTTATTTTCCTCCAGTTTAGAAATGACATGAAAGCCCCAGTTCTGTTAGCTTTATCTTAAATTAAGGCCACATGATTTAAAAAAACTGTATCTTGCTACTTGTAGTGTTCATAGTAGCAGCAAAGCACTAAGCAAGTAATGAAAAAGCTGTGAAAACAAGTTGTCAGCTGCGTCTAGAAAGTTATTTATCCAATCTGAGGAAATAGCAATTTGTATTGTTATCTGATTCACACATCAGAATTTCAGGGTTGTTTCCCATGCCTGGGACATTTGTAAGGGCTGCCTGAAGGCAGCAGCTACAAAAGGCTTTGGTTGGTTTTCCTTCACAGAGATCCCTCCTGCTGTAAGTTCTTTCACCATGCAAACTGCACTGGTTTTCAGATGAGTGTCAGATACAGTTCAGCTACAACTTGTGCAGATTTAAAACACTGCGATTTTGCTGTGGCCTGGAATTTTTTCTGTTTGCCTTTTTTTAAGATTTTGAAGTTAGTTTATCATCTGACTGATGCAATTTTCAAGGAAGATAAGTGCCTATGTTGAAGTTGGTAAGAGCAAGTAGATGCTGAATACTTCTGGATATCCATGTTTCCATTGAGTCATTCACTACAAAACCTGATTCACATTTCTCTTTATTTTAATCAGTTTATTCTAGATGCCAGATATTTTTAATGGTAAAACCCAGAATGAAAGCTCTGGGGAGGCAAAATCTACAGACTACATTTTCTACTTCCCTTCACCTTTCCTGTTTTCTGAGTTCTTCTGTTTGCTGCTGGCTGTTTTCCCCAGCACAGGGAATCTGCAGCCATTGAGTCTGGATGGTGGTGGAATTGGGTTCTGTTTGATCCCATTTATGAGCCCACCTCTGGGGTGGGCAAGGAGGGATGCAAGTGGCACCTTGTGCCTCCGGGGCTGCTGATTCTCAGCCTGGTGCATCACCCCAGCCAGCCTGACCTACAGGCTCCTGCAAGGCACTGACCTTTGTGGTGCTTTGGTGGAGTCAGCTGAGCAGCAAGGGTGTCTGATTTGGAGTGGGGAAGGGGATGCTATGTCATAGCTATGGATTATTTTGATTGATTTTTTTTTTTTCCCCCAGGCATATCTAGGAAGATGCAGTGAATGTAGTGACAAAATCGATACGCTATTGAAGGTTGCATTTTTCCAGGGTAAAGTGTTAAAGGACATGCTGCCATGGAAGACACTTTATCATCCAAAATTCCATCTTACAATGCTGAGCAAGAAGCACTTCTTGTAGCTCAGAGAGTGCTGTGGTGCCATATATTCTGTGGGAAAGTGAGGAATTTCATTAAGAAAATGGAAAGAAGTACTGTTTAACAGAGAAGGGTGTCTGACAGAACCCTCATGAAGTTCAACAAGAAGTGCAAAACCTTGCACATGGGAACTACCCCATGAGCCAGGAATTTGCCCTTGCAACAATGACTGCATTAGAGGAAAAGTTGACAGCAGATCAGGGGAGGTAACTGAACATTGGCACAGGTTGCCCAGTGAGATTGTGGGGTCCCTGTCCTTGGACATAGTCAAAAGCCATCTGGACGTGGTCCCGTGCAACTGGCTCTGAGTGGCCATGCTTGCCAGGGGGAGGTTGGACCAAATGACTTCCAGAGGTCCCTTCCAAGTTTTTTCTGTGATTTTGTGATGTATGGAGTACAACCTATTCATCAGGAAAAGTCAGGATAGAATTTTCCTGTGGTAGGGAGGTAATCAGAAGTCATTAATGGGGGAAATGCTTTTAGAAGGGAAACTTTTATTTATAGAAGGGAAATGCAATCTTAAGTTTATGCAGTTGCTAGCTAAAACTTTTGAGAGCTTTTTTTAATGGTACTGTTATATATCACCTCCCAATCCCAAGAAGCATGTAGCAAATCAGGCTGTTAAGCTGTCAACCTCCAGAGCTTCAGAGAAGATAATGAGAGAAGCATGTACTGTCCTACAGTCCCATAGAGCCTTGGCTTAGCTTTCCTCTGCTTTTGTGCTTGCTACTGTTCTGATGCTTCACTCTGTGTGTATGTGAACAAGCACTAAGGTAAGACAGCTAATACAAGCAAGGGTGACCTGCCCTTGTACAGATACTTCACCTACAGCTGTGGAGCAGTCAGTATTCACCTGGGAAGCCTGGGCAAGTTTCCCCATCATCTGTTCATGGAGGAAAAGAGCATATTAAAAAAGAATTTAAAAATCACACAATTCCCTGAAGAAGTACAGTGTAAGCGTTGAAGACTGGCTTGGATATATTTGTGATGACTTGGTACGAGAGTTGTGCTTTGGGATCGTAATGTGTGTGCAAAAAGACTGAAGTGTTTTTAAAAATAAAAATACCTAAATGCTTGGGAATGTAGTCACTGTACAATTCATTCACAAAGAGAGAACGAGCCACCATTTCCTCCTATCTCAGTCAAGGAAACAGGGAAACTTGATTTTCAGCTCCATGTCTGTATCAGACTTCTCTTTTAAAAACGACACTTTTGCTAACTGTAATGAACATTTATACAGTGGTAGCAACTGCGAGAAAGCTGAGTCAGGCTGTGTACTGCAACTGTGATTTAGTCAGCTTTTCCCAGAGATAGAGCACACTTAGGGAAGACAACTTACTCATGAAGTATAGCTGAACATGGGGACTGTTGCTTCCACCTTTCTGGCATTGACCAGATGGTCACTTATGTGCTGCATGAAAACTCACGGGCTTGTGATTTTTATATTCAAATAATTTAGATAATTTAGTGTGTTTTCAGTCTTCAGTTACGAAAAGAATAAAGATGGTTCTGATGAAAGACCTTTAGTGAATAGATGCTATTTCACTTAAAAGAATCAATGTCAGCACCAGCTAAATGATTTTCTGTACTCTACTCTCATGAACAAAAATACAGATCTTGAGAACTAGAGATCCAAGGTGTGCTATTTCTGCTCAGCTGGGAATTATACAAATGGCAAAGTATGTCACAGTTTTGTTTTGCTCTCTTCTTTTACTGACTGTTTTTTAATGTTCCTGACGTATCTTCTAGGAATATTTGTTCTCTGAAGGAAACTGATCTAGCTTGTTAGCAGATGATTCACAAACATGCCATATATGGGCCATTTTAACTATGCTAGAGAAACAAAATTGTATTAAAACTTACAGAAAGTATTTAGACAGTATATAGAAAAATGGGGTTTTTTGAGCAGAAGCCACACCCTTCTTAGACGACAGAGAATCCTTTCCCCCTGCCCCCAGCAATGATCTGAGGTGATACAGAATAACCTCCAGGTCCTGTTCAAAACTAGGACAAGGACTAAGTACTTATTCCGCATTGTACCTATGTATTTCTTCTCATGAGACTACATCTAGTACCCAGAGAGTGAGCCTTCACAGTGCTCTTGTGTAGCGTCAGGAGTTTTCCTTAACATGAATTTGGAACTGTTACATTATTCATGAATAGCAAAGCCATGAAGAAATTATGCTGGGGACTAATTAGGATCTCTGTTTGTGTCTTAGTTAACTCTGCATCACAGGAGAGAAAACTGTGGATAAATTGAACAGATTGAGAGTCCCAGCTTCAACATATCCTCAAATCCAACATGTGCCAGCCAGCTTTGAGGGACCATTTGGAATAGGGGCTGCCCCTTTCATTTTTAGAAGTGATCCTTTCAGACATCAGGCTTCAGGATGGCAGGCTTTTGGCGTCTGTGGGCCAGATCAGAAGGAACTGCCAGACAAGGGCTCCTTCCCTGCAGTGACACATGGCAGTGGTGTTAGAAAAGGGGAATCCTGAGAGCAAAGAAAATAACTGCACCTTGAAGATGATTTACTTTTCCAGCCACCTTTTACCTTCCCTGCTTGTGTCGGCCTATTCATGCAACATATGAACCCCTACCTTATTAGGCTTATTTGCATAAGCACACTGTGTGTTTTTCTGGAGAAGTATTTCAGCTAATATAATGAAGGACATGCCACCCAAAATTAATAATGTAGCAATGGGTAAAAGCAAACTCAAGTCAATAAAATGACTGACTCTTTTAACATGTCAGGTATGACTGGTCTAGCACAAGGATATCAAGTGGCAGGTTCAGAACAATACAGTTCGCAGAAGCAAAGTAGATATTGCTTTGCTTCGCTTTGCTTTGCTTTGCTGACACCTTGATGTGATGGTCCATTCCTAAAGCCACCATGTGGGAGAGCAGGGACCACAAATAATTAGAGTTTTGAGGGTGTGAATTTGAAATTATCTCTGTTACACACAGAAGGCATTTCTGGGGAGCATTGAGTTTTGAATAAACCAAACAAAACTTCACACTTCAGTTTACACTTTCTGTTTTTATTTTATGATAACCTGCTTTTCCTGCCTTTTCCCTGAAATTCTTGTCTTTCTCCTTAAAGGTTTGCTCTACTTCCCTCTGTCTTTTTAATGAACTTTGTAGTGGGAGAGTGCTCTGTCCTGGTACAGGAATCCTGAGAATACAGAGAAAAGTTGTGTGCCATTTTAAAGGGAATAGAGCAGGTCAGCTTATATCATCAGAGGCCTTGTTACTTTATACTCAGAAAGAAATTTGCTCTAAGCACCTGTTATTAGCCTTTCTTCAACCACGCTTCCACCTTCCAAATGTAGGAACGCATACTTTTACAGAAGGTTTTCTCTAAGGATTTTGGGGGAAATGACTTTTTTTGTGCAAATGTTGTTTCATTTAATAAAATTTATAACAGCAATGAATAGATATGAGATAGTTAACCAACAGAATAGATCTCCTTGCTTTTATGAGTACAGAGTTTCTGCCTACTTTCTCCATGTAACAGGCCAGGATGAATCCTGAAATCTGTCTCGCTCAAGTCCCCTGTAGACAAAATACTGATTGAAGTTAATGGGAGCACAACTCAAGGGAAAACTTAAAATCTGGGAATTGCAGTGGATGTTAAAACAAACAAGAGGAGTTTCAGACAGGGAAATAGGAACTTCTCAAAAACTTCTGTATCCCACTTTAAGCAGAAACTTTTGATACTTTCTTTGTGAAGAAAACAGAGAGAAAACTAAACATAGCTTGTGGAACATCCTGGTGCCAATAGTGCCAATTCCATTACAGAATTTAGTCTCCCAGCTTCATTTTAGAAGCTGTACAATGTTTTGTTTAGCCCTTACTGAAGAAATGAAAATGCCTGAGTTTGCCACATTCAATACATAAAACTAAAAAATGTGGCTAAAAATGTTCTGTCACTTTCTAGACTTTTGAGCATGTCTGTGTAATCACAGTAGCTTTAAGTTAAAGATGTAAGGCTAGAGGAAAATTTGAGTTTGTAAGAAACAAGGGGTTTTTTGCAATTATCTGGCCCATTATTTCAAATGAGTGGCCTTTTGAAATTCTGACCTCCAAATCTATAAAAAATATAAGGAAAATATTATGCTTGTTACTTCTGCATCAGAGAAAATTTTGAGAATGACTAACACGTATTTTTTTGCAGGTAATGTACAATATACCTGAAGTTTTAGACTAAAATTGTATTTCAGTTTTATCAGGACACATGGATGTCTCAGAATGAATTCTACCAGACCAGAAAGGCTCAACTAATTTTAGTTATATTGTTTAAAGAGGCTGCCTCTAAGAACTCTTTTTCCCCGAGCTTTCAGAAACAATAGTGTATTTCAGAGCTTCTGAAGTAAATTTAAAAACAGACTTTTAGATGACTTTCCACTTCAGAGATCTTCCACTAGTGCAAGAAACTAGTGTCAGGAAAAGTTTCTCTTTCTAATGAAGATTATTTTTTCTTCCTCTTTCCCACTTCCCATTTCCTGTCAAGTCTGAAGTGTCTTGGATCCCCAACAAACACTACTCTGGGATTTACGGGCTGATGAAGTTGGTTCTGACTAAGACTCTACCTTCCAATCTTGAGCGAGTCATTGTCCTCGACACAGACATTACATTTGCCACTGACATTGCTGAGCTATGGGCCGTCTTTCACAAGTTCAAAGGTATTTTAATGATTTTTTTTACTGTCCTTATTTGTGGGGGGAGGGAGAATGATAAGGCAAGCAGTACAGTGGGCGTGAAAGGGCTAGCTGAGGTTTGTTAAATGTTTTTGCTCTTCCAGTTTTTGGTGTTTGAATGTAATTGTGTACTTTGTGAGCCCTTTTTCAATGATGTTCTGTGTGGAATAATTGACAACACCGATTATCTATGTAGTTTGTTTTATTGGTGTGATTATTTGGGGCAGGTTAGAGCCTGACAATATAGTAGATGATAAAGAATGATGAGCATGCTGTAGTTATGTACCGTTCAATACCGCTTATTCTATACTTGGAAAAACTTAGGTTTTATTATATTTTTTATTAATAAAACTTGATTATTACTTTCAGTGTAACTTTTCCATATAACCACTGAAAATGAGTGAAGCTGGGGTCAGTCTTGAGCCAGGGAGGAAAATGAAGGGAGCAGAGTTACACCAGTGAATAGAAATAAGTTGCTGCTTGCTTCTCTTAATGAGTTGATAAAGGGTTCTGGATTTTAAGCACCTAAAATAGTTTCCCCTACCTCTTCCCATTTCCCACAGTTCCTTGGAAATGTAATTCATAGCTGGACCAAGAAAGGAGACTTTCAGAGCAACTCTGTAAGGACATGCTGACAAAAACATTTCCCACTACCCTGTCACAAAGTAGACCACTTTCTGGCTAGCACACTGCTAAAACCATTTAATTCTTGCAGGTTCCAGTGTTGCCAGCTGTTCAGAATCAGAGACATACCCTATTGTTCTCTTCTTGCCCTCAGAATATGTATTACAGGGCTGGTAAGTGTAGAGACAATCCAGCATCCCAGTTTAAAGGTTTACAACCGTGCAAAAGCGTAGCCTTGATGTGTTTCATCAGCTCTCTCTAAATTATCTCAAGCACAGTCAGCCTAAGCAAATGGGAGTATTTATTTAGAGAAGCCAAAATACACCACTCCATTTGGAGGGAGCCAGGAAAGAGCACATTTACTGTACTTATCCCCTGCTGAAATCCACAAGGCCTGCCTTCCCCAGTACCCAGCTCCGGGGCAGGACGTATTAGCTTCAGCTCTACAGTCAAGGACTGGATTCCTTGGAGAAGAGCTTACTTCTTCATGCATTTGTTTCCTTTCCCTTCTGTGGATACACTGATGTCTTTTCAGCAAGCCACTTAATTGAATTATTCACAAGCTTTCTTCATTAAGGATTATAAAATTCTCCCTCCTCTTCAGGTATTGTTCCAACCTCTTCACCAAGCCTTTCCCTGCGCTGAACCTTGAGTTTCATGTAAACATGCACCTTGACAACCATAAGTAACATAAATGTATGCATAGGAAGTAATGCTGTGCTACTGTACGGTCTCACTGTGTGCAGCTGTCCCATTAATAACAATATTTGACTGAACATGGTGTATTAGCATGTCGTAGCAGGAAAAGAAATGTGGGTAAATAGAACTTGGGCATAGAGGACTGCATAGGCAAAGAGAGCAAAATCTGACTTGCGGCAATGAGGGGGATTGTCTCCTTGCTTATAATTTCTGTCATTTCAGTGAAGGATTCCTTGTTTTTTTGCTGGGGAGCAAAACCAAGCATGAAGACTGCTTGTGAAGAGAGGAATGTGGAGCAGAGGCAGATGTAAGATTGAAAGGAAGTACAGGCATAAAATATGGACATACGGAGAAGAATAATGAATGGAAGTAAAATGTGTATAAATCAGTCTCCATAGAGCTAGGCAAGAATGTTCATCTGGTTAGAGCTGTGAAAAACTCTAACTTACACATGGAGACAGAATTCCTGTGCTACTGCCCTCATAACATGCATAGCACAACTCCCAAATGCATGATTTTGTAAGTTGTCCCGTGTGTCTTTTTAATTCCAGCTGACCACCTGCTTCTGCACAGTTTTTTAATCCTGGCAATAAATTGGTCAGTGTCTACATCCCCTCATCTCCCAGGCACTCATGCACAAACAAAGAATAGATGAGACAATCCCATAGCCCCAGGTGTTGAGCTGGGAGAAGACTTTAGATCCTAAATGCTGGGGAAGTGAGAGAAGATGTCCAAGCACAGGCTTGTTCCCCAGCCTGTGTCATAGGCTGCAGTTCCATTAGCAAAGATGACCTTGATGATGGTGACATCAGAGTTGAGTGTTGAAGGGTAAGACTCAGAGGGAAAGCCAACAAAGCAGGTACCTGGTGGGAGGCTGTTGTAGACCACCCAGCTGGGATGAGGAGGCAGAAGAAATATTCTGTAAGCAGCTGGGAAGTCTCACAGTCGCTAGCCCTTGTTTTCGTGGGGGACTTGAACTTACCAGAGGTCTGCTGGAAATGCAACACAAGGAGAGGAAGCAGTCCAGGAAGCTCCTGGAGTGTGTGGAAGATAATTTCCTGACACAGCTGGTGCGGGAGCCAGCCAGGGGCAGTGCCTGGCTGAATCGGTCAGCAGACCAGGCTAACCAGGACTGCAGGTTAACAAATGTGATGTCCATCTACAAGAAGGGCTGGAAAGAGGATCTGGGGAATTAGAGGCCTGTCAGCCTGACCTTGGTGCCAGGGAAGGTCATGGCACAGGTCACCTTGAGTGCCATCATGCAGCATGTGCAGGGCAACAAGGAGATCAGGCCCCATCAGCCTGGGTTTGTGAAAGGCAGGTTCTGCTTGCCCCACCTCATCTCTTTCTGTGCCAAGATGACCCACTTAGTGGATGAGAGAACGGCTGTGGATGTTGTCTACCTAAACTTTAGTAAAGCCTTTGACATGGTTTCCCGCAGCATTCTCACAGAAACTGGCTTCCCATGACTTAGACGTGTTCTCTGGATGAAAAGCTGGCTGGATGGCTGGGCCCAGAGAGAGGTGGTGAATGGAGCTAACTACATTTGGCAGCTGGTCACTAGTGGTGTCTCCCAGGGCTCATTATCGGGGTCAGTTTGATGTAATATCTTTATCAATGATCTGGACAAGGGGATCAGCTGCACGCTCGGTCAACAGCAAGTTGTGTAGGAGTGCTGATCTGCTGGAGGGCAGGAAAGCTCCGGGCAGGAAGGATCTGGACAGGCTGAATCCATGGGCCAAGGCCAGTTCTGTGAATTTCAACAAGGCAAAGTGCTGGGTCCTGCACCTGGGTCACAAGACCCCGTGCAGCACTACAGGTTTGGGGCAGAATGGTTGGAAAACTGTCCAGTGGGAAAGGATCTGTGGGTGCTGGTCAACAGCAGCTGAACATGAGCCAGTGTGTGCCCACATGGCCAAGAAGGCCAATGGCATCCTGGCCCATATCAGCAATGGTGTGTCCAGCCAGGACCAGGGCAGTGATTGTGTCCCTGTACTCAGCACTGGTGAGGCCACACCTCAAATCCCATGTTCATTTCTGGGCCCCTCACTGCAAGAAAGACATTGAGGTGGTGGAGCAGGTCTAGAGAAGGGCAGCGGAAAATTTCTTCATGGATAGGGTTGACAAGCATTGGAACAGACTGCCCAGGAACTTGTGGAGTCACCATCCATGGGTGCATTTAAAAGCTGTGTAGATGTGGCATTTAGGGACAGGGTTTAGTGGTGGACTTGGTAGTGTTACTTTGATGGTAGGACATAAAGGTCTTTTTCAACCTAAATGATTGTATTGTTCCATGATTCAATGGAAATGGAAGGAAGGGCAAGTAATTTGGGGAGATACTGATACTCTTTTACTGCTTTGTAAAAGTTTGGCCTAAATTCTGTGGTGATACTCAGTTTTTCCAAAGTGTCTTTATTTCTCCTGCCTGCATTACAAAAGATTGAAAGATTGTCTCATGTCATTAGCCCCAAATATTCCTCCAAAGGATATTTTACTAGACTAATGTTTTAATCTCTTCCTTGTTTCTCTCTCAGAAGTCCCAGGTAAGTTTATGAAGATTTCTTGGGGGCAGTCTAGAATGTTTGTTGAAATATTACATAAGCAGAAGAATAATAAAACTTCTATGAAGGGAAATGCTACTCTCCAAAGGAATCTATCATTACATCCAACTCCAGTTAGGAGGGCAGCTTTAGACCCACTGGGTCTCTTTCTAGAAATGTCTAACAAGCAGTTGCTGGCTAGAAGCCACCGTTACAAACCTGCCTACACCAGGATGCTTTTTGAGCAAATTAAAGAATTTTGCACATCAGTGCAGGAAAGGCAAGAGCTTCTGTCTGCAGGTTGCTGCAAGGTAACTGATGAGGCAGTCCAGCACAGCCTTTTCCAAATTGCAGCCTCACATAGAGAAAAGGTCCTAGAGTCTGTGATTCTTTCTGTGCCTGGGAAGACTTTTCTTCCCAGCAAAAATAGTGATAAAGAGAGACCAGTAGCTCAGATTCTTTTTTTCTCGGACACCATGCTTGGAAGAAACTCAGATTCAGGACTGCTTTGTAATAAACCAGGTCCGATTTGCTGTGTTGAAGGGCCTATAGTATGTTTTAAATAGCACCTGAAATACCCAGAATCCTTGTTCTGCAAAGGCTCTTCTTCCAGTCATCTTAAGAGTTGCTGGAAAGATCAGACCCTTACATAGTAATTTAATATCTTAGGTGGTAACGGTACTACTGCATTCACTCTGTAGATGGAAAAAAGGGAGTAGGATTTCTTTGTGATTTATTGCTCTTCTGCCCTTTTCTGATAAGCTCTTTGCATACGCCCTTACAGTAAATGATCCAACTGTTCTGTAGCAGAGTGCAGAAATTTAAAAATCTCTTCTTTGAAGTGGCAACCTTAGGCTTTTGGAGAAATTCATACCTCTTTTTGGTAGCCTGAAACAGTGGCTCAAGCAATGTCACGTTTAACAGTTTCTCTTAGGAGTCAGTGGGGGTTGTATAATTATTAATCCTTTTATATACAAGCTTCAATCTCTGTGCATAAATATGTCTTTGGGAACCCATAACTTGAATTTTAAGAGTCATATCCAGCTTTTCAGCTGGGATTTGGGCATTTCTGCTTTAGCCTCATTCTCTCTTGCTCTATAGATAGGTAGACTGTTTTCCTCTAGGACTGATACATACCTCCAAAATACTGATTTCAGAGGTTTGAGTCTGCAGCCAGTCTGGGGAAGATAACCTGTCATGCATGTTTTCTGTGACTTAGTTGACACTGATTATGTTTCCTATTCATCTTTCACTAGATTTTGACAGTTCTAAACTTGAGAAAGTACCTAGCCTAAGGGCAGAAGAGTGGGACTGTAGATCATAGTGTATTCTTGGATGAAGTGCTTCAGACAACAGGGATTAGTAACCAATATGTTTTTATTGCAGAAACTGTGCAAATTCTTCTGAGAAAAAAATGAGTCCGAAGCTATGTTCTGTGCCATCAATCTTAAAGTTCTTTTAAAGGCCACATCTGCTGATCGTTTTGTTACTCCTGCTCACCCAAACTCTTGGTACTGCAATGTGGGTTCTTTTATTCCAGGGTTCTGATTTTTAATTTTACTGTATGTTAAATACAGATTCTCACTTTATTTGGGACCTGACTACAACAGTCATCATAATCATTTGTGTTACAAGTTGCAGTTTCAGTCTGGATCACAGTGTCTGTGCTGGGTGCTCCACATGTAAATAATGAGCAAGAGACTCTCTTTGTGCTTGACCTAGTATCAGGTGACAATTCTTGTGTCTGCCTTGTTCCTTTAGGCCATTGCTGTGTGTGAGTCACAGCTGAGACTCACAAATGAGACCTGAATAATCCCTGTAGAGATCAGTGTTGAGGAGCTCTGTGTTAAATTGAACGCTGCATCAAAGGGCATTATGATATTTCTAAGTACATGTCAAAACTCAGAGGCTGTATTGAACAGTGATGTCTTACTACGACTGCATGTTAGCCTCACATTCCAGCTAGATGATACGATGAATATTTTAAGTACTTTCAAACAACAGAGACTGGATAATACTCAGCTAGTGCATTTCAAATAACTCTACTTGTATATTAAGTCTCCCAGAGAATATAAGCTACGATTAGTGTTCATCTGTGCAAGTAAGTCTTCTCTGGAAAGCTGACCTCCATTAACCAAGCATACAAGAAGGAGAAATGGCAAACTTGACAGGAATACTGAGATTCACATATTCATACCTTGCATGAATAAAAACATGCTATAAAAGCTGTTTGCTTTGTGTCAGGAGCTCAAACAATGATAAAAATCCATACTGACATCATAAATACCAGAAAAGGTCAGCAGCGATTTTGGTGCAGGATCAAGTGCCCACAGCTGAAGAGGGACTGGCACATAGTCAATCCCAAACTTAAAATTTGCAAACACTCAGCATGTGGGTGCTTTGGCATATTGCTCTGCAGAATGCCTGAGGTAACAATCTATGTTCATACTACTTTTGCAGCTTCTTCATGAAAAAGAGCAAACAAACAAAAATAAGAAAAATCATAACTGTCACAAATTTAAGCATCTTGTGTAGGGGTTTTAGTAATTATATTCCTACAAGAACTATTATGCATAAGGTTGTAATGTTAAATGCATGCATAACTTTGCAATTGTGTGTGAATTTAGCATGCCAGAAAGTGAGATGCTGATGGCACTGGTGAGAGTCAGGCAGAGTCAGCAGGTGCTGTATAAATTTCCCTGAATTTGGCTCTACCAGTGAAGCCCCATTTTAATAAACTATACCTGTCATAGCCCTTGACTCTCCTGCAATGATTGTGCTTTTTATAGGTGTGCTTTTCTTGTGATGATGTAAAATACTCGGTTGTTGCCAAGATTAAAATTTAAAATTCACTGACACCTATGGCTCAAGGCAGGATTTGAGCCACAGAATTGATTCTGGGCAGGTTCTGTAGTTCAGTCTGTCAGTTTACACTGAGTAAATCATTAAAGCTTCCAGATGATTTTGAGACAGGATCTCTGCAGGCTGACACAGTGTTTGTGTTAAATCCTGCAGAGATCTTTCTGTTTCTTCTGGTCAGTAAAGCAGGCTTTCTTTTCTTACTAATCAAGAGGAAGGCATTAGCAACATGCACCTTAGTGTGTATAAAAATCCATGGTATGAGTCAGTCTTTTTGTGAAGGAAACAGGATCATATTGTAGCAGAGTGCATTAATAAAATTGTCAGGCAGCTATTAGAATAGCTTCAAATTATCTGAATTTTTATAAGTGTCTAAAAAGGCCGAATGGCACTTGTCTTTGCTCATAAAAGAAACATCTGTTAGGTTCTGAAAGATTTGTGTAAGTATTTAATGGTTAGACTACAGTGCATAGCTCATCCCAGGGTTATTACACAAATGAAATACAGTTTCTCTTTGAAAAGGTCCCCGTGGAGGCTCTATCTGCTTAAGATTTTCTATTCTTGATTGTTATATTGTGGTGTGTTCTTCTTTTCTGCTACAGAATCTTTGAAGCTTCATTGATAAAGAATTTTATTAGTTAGCTATAGCTGATAGAAATATTGAGGGGTGTTGTGCTCTGGTGTCTCAATGCTGTTATCATCTGTGTGTGAAACTATAGGAGAATACTGATTTATTTTGGTGAAGAGAGAAAGTAAGGGGTTAGGATATTTGGGAAAAAATACAAGTTTCTAACTGTGATAAGGGGTTAATTTTGCTGACTGTAATTAGGGGGGGATCAAACGAAGAGGTGGGACTTCCTGATTCTGTGGGTCTAGGGAAAAACACTTCTCAGATAAGCTGACTGGATGGAAGTTCTCTTTTTTTTTTTTCCCCCCTAATTGCAGTTTGCTTTGCTGTGCTATTCCTTTATTGAGAAGCCAGTATGTGATAAGGTTGACCTCAGTAAATGAGCTCCAAGGGAGAGAGTTTATTATATGGATCAGCATGTGCACATTCTAGTTTATGGATTTTAATGTGACAAGGGACATAATCAGAAAATTCTGATTATGAATTGCTGCCAAAATGGAATGGCTGCAGTTTCTGAAACATCTGTAGTTCTATTTTAGCTGAATGGTTCTTTGTCTGTTTCTGCCATCAGGCAGAAATATTTAGAGGTGAAAGGCCAACTGTGCATAGAAATAGGGTATAACTCATGGTGGGGTAAATTCTAAAATAAAATCAAAGATTTGAGTTCTTTATTTTTCCATTCTGATTTCCAAGGGATACCCTTTGGTCGTGTTTTCAAGCTTTTTCCCATGGGGGCTAGGGATGTTTTAATTATAAATGAAAGCTGATATTTTTTGTCATCTTTTGATACCACAACTGGAGTTTTTGGAATAAAAACCCACCACATGCTACAAGATTTGTAATAAAATCTTGTTGGTAACACTGAAATTTTGAGGACCTTTTTCTACCTCCTCAACATCAATCTAGTGCTTTTTCTACATTATTGTTCTCCAGTCTTTGTTAACCTGCCACTCATTCTACAGCTGTCTTTTTGGCTTAGATGCTATGATGTATCAAACACCCAAACTAAACATTGTATGACTCACACAGTGTTAAAGCAAAAAACCAGTTTCTCTGCTGAGCTCTTTCTTGAGGATTTAAAGAGACTTTAATTCTATTAATCTCCAATACTCCAGCTGTGGAGAATGGACCTAGAGCTCTTTTGAACTGCCTTGCAAATATTTATTGAGAGAAATCTGGGCAGAGCATGGCATCAAAGGAGCAAAGTGCATATTCCCATCTCCCTTGACTAGCAAAGGCTGTGCCTCCTCAGAAGCTAGAAAATCCAGCTCCCACAGGGTACAGACGAGGAGAAGGAGCATTTCTGCTTTGCATGTTTGTTATTGGCAGAAGAAAATGTATTTCGGGGAATGAGATGCCAGTAGGCTGTGCTAAAAGGAAAATATATGAGAACAGGGGGTGGGAAGAAACCAAGGAGGAAAATAATAACTCCCCCATCGAAACTAAAAAAGAGACATCAATCAGGAGTTGCTGTCCACCAATAAATGTTTTAGGTTGATTGCTTTCGCCTATAGTCTGTTCACATTCTTCTGCTTCCCTTCAGGTGCATTCAGTACCCTTGCCCTTGTTTAATTATATTTGGTTTAGAGCTCTATTAAAAAAGCCCTGAACAGGAATGTCTGCCTGTCTTCTTGGGTGGAGCACACAAATTAAGCCCGTGTACTAATCCCTTTGGCCAGTCACTCTGCATCCCCTTGGTGACAGGAAAGCAGAGCAAGTGCATGAGCAGGCAGTGAATATGGAGGGAGTGGCAGCCTGTCCACCAGTTAATAATGTGTAATGATAAGTAACTTCTGCATGTGGGAAAAAGCCAAGCAGAAGAGACACATGGGTCATTCACCTAACAAATGAAGTTTACCCTAAGGTTTGATAGTTGTATTAATAGGACTAAAGGAAGAATTATATTTAATAGCTAGATTTCCCTGCCTAAGGCCCTCATTCTAATCACATGCAATCTATCAAGCACATACACTTTTCACTGTTCTCTGTGACGTGCATTTTAATAACTTGATATTCTGTTTTCTCCCTCTCCAAACCAGGCACATTCCCTGAACCTACCTTGCTCTGCATTAACAATCCATATTTTTAAAGACCTAAGGCCCCATTTCCAATTACAAAGCTCTCATTCGAGGTTTCACCTTTTTGGTTTCATGCTGCAAATTATGTCTGTAATATTGTCCTTGGCACACATAGATTTGCATAGGGTAAAGTGGTGTAGGGAATCTCAGTCTCACAGGTTCAAGCTGTAAGGTAGAACATATTGCCCAGAGGTCAATGGCATGATTATCCCATCAGCAGGGTGAGTGCACAGTGTTGCTCTCTGCACAGCCAGGGAAGAGGGAAATGTGTGAACAAAATTAAACCAATTTATTATATAACTGCACTAAGACTGTGTAGAAATGCACCACGAACAAAACCTGGGGACAACTATATGAACTAAAAGTTAGACATGTAAATGAAATCAGTAATCAGTCCGATTTTGTGGAAAAAGTAGAACCTCCACATGCTTCCTTTTTCCAATTAATCTAGAGAAGTGGGGATGTTTGAGCCCCCTATTTTAATCCTAGCAAGCTAAAAGGAAAAAAAAAGAGTTTGGTCTGTAATGGGCCACTTCACTCTGCATCTCTCAAGTGTCTTTATTTTACTTAAATTTCAAGATGGCTCCACTCCATGTTCTTTGCAGTAATCTCTAGCTGCATTTAGCATGGACCAAGCAGTTCAATTAAACAGAGGAGCATTACTCCCTCTGGCTCCTCAACATAGATGTTTTTTGTCCTTTGAGGTACTGCTAACAACAAAAATAATTTCATCCTAGTCCTTTGTGCTCAGTTTTTCCTTCCCCCTCTCAGGCTCAGTTTAGAGGCATAGAAAGGCACAAAAATTAATTTCTGGGCATAGGGCAGCGATATGGGATACACATCATAAGGTCACCCGAAGACATCCTTCTAGATACATACCAAAAAGTGATTGATAAACATACAGTACAACCTGGGGACAAAATGTGTCCACAGCTTTTCTGTATTCATATTTTATTTCCTGCATTTAGTCACAGTGAAATTCATAGTCCTGAAAAGAATTTGGACCTTAAGTGCAAAATCCATAGTTGCAGTAAATTTTGTCCCAAGTTCATGTCAGTAAAGGAGATGCATGTTAGACATTTTTTGATGAAAAGCCAGGCCCGTTTATTTTTCCTTTGCACTGCCTACATACTTAAAAGGGTCTCAAGATCTAAGCTGATGGTATTCCTGCTTTGGTGCAACACAAACCCTGAGTCAGCTGCTTCCGGTGTGTGCGGTTCTGGGATTCATTCTGGAGCTGGGACTGAACATGTCAGCAGAAGAGATTCTTGAAAACCATTAACTACTGGCACAACTAAGTGAAATTCTGAAGCCACTTACATCTGTGTTTGGGGATGTAGTGGTTTTTTTCTCTCTGCTTAAGGACTGGGGGAGC
The DNA here is from genome assembly GCF_017639235.1 of Corvus kubaryi. Lineage (NCBI taxonomy): Eukaryota > Metazoa > Chordata > Aves > Passeriformes > Corvidae > Corvus > Corvus kubaryi. The sequence goes on along the minus strand of NW_024582061.1, from coordinate 13,803,872 downwards.
TGTCAAGGAAGTGCTATTCTGACACACCAAGAGAATTTGTCTGGTGGGAACAGAGGTGGAGGTGGATAGCAAAGGAAGTGGTACAGTGTTCAGTGGTGCTGTTGACAAATAGGCCAGAGCATGAACCATCTGAGGACCTAGCATATGCTTACAGCTTCTGCCCTGCTGAGATGTGTGACTTGGAACAGGGCTGAAGCCCTACAGCAAAGTGAGCCATCATACTTTTTCTCTTTTAAGATTGTCCTTGGCTGACTCGATGCCACCACTCTTCTGTCATCAGCACTAAACGTCTGCCAGTTTACGCTCACAGCAACTTACTGAAATGCACATCGCCTCTGAAAGTGGTACAGGGTCTCCTGAATTTCATTAATTCGTTGCATTGTCTTCCTGCACATGTTCTGCTTAATAGACAGTAATAATATTTCCTTCTGTATGCTTCAGGATATGATTATTGCAGGTGCAAAGTGACATTCTGTAGGGCTTTGCCAACCTGCGGCAGAGTCATGTTGGCACCAATTTTTGACAGTATTTGGAGATTCATGCTCATTCCCATACTACTAAGACACAATAATCTGAATGTTATTACAGTGGTGTCCTAAAATCCTGAAAGATTCAGCTGGTAAGAACTATCTTTTTAAAACATTAGGGTGAATAGGATGGTGCTGGCTTGTATCAGTAAAGAAGTCTAGTTCCTGTATTCCCCTGATTTATGTAAACATTCCAGCTTTGAGCTTACAACTTCTTTTTTTGGCTAACTAAAATAAGATGTGAATAGTTGGGGAGCAATCTTTAAATATGTTCTCCTTTCAACTCTAGGCCCCTATTATGGGTTACAAGTAGAAAGAATTGGGTGACCTCAGCCAGGTCTGATGTGCATGAAGGCTGAAGTGCATAAGCAGGGCTGCAAAGGGATGCACTTCTGGGGTATCAGTTTTGAGGGACCTCAGCAGATTTAGAAGAGGATGTTCACACACTGGCAGTTCTACTCTCGTGATCCTTTAATTCTTTCGAACATAATAATGGGAAGTAGATATAACTGGTAGATAAATCAGAAAGCTATGTGGAGATGAATAGAGTGAGTAAATATACAGGATACTGAGCAGGAAAGAAAGAATAGGAAAAGGGAGAAGTGGCGACACATCCCAAGGCAGTCAAGATGGTGTATCTTGAAACCTAAGATTATTTAAAAACACCATACATCACAGTAAATTTCTGTGAAGCTATATAGAGGCAAGTGCATGTATCTAGAATTTTTCTGCATTTTCTTGGCAGTGACATCTGACTACAAAAAAAGCACTTGCCAAGAAAATAATTGAAGTACATGGTAGCATTAAGAAACTAACACAACATTTAATTCAATGTGATTTTGGCCCGTCCCTTCTGCAAGGTTGGTAGTGCAGATACCATCCCCACTTAGCTGCAGTCAGCAATTAGTCTACTGTCACTGCCACCACCTTTTTATTTGTTTTGCTCTGTGGTGCCAGAGGTTTGTCTATGGACAAGCACTTCTAGTAATAGTTTTTAAGAGAGTGGTAAGAGGCTCCACATGCCCATTGCCATGAAGCCAAGTGGTTTTCTTTATCCTCCAAAGGAGTTTTGATCACTGTAACACCCAGTCTAGCCTTTGTGTGGGGAAGGAGGACTGAGAATTATTTATAAAATTGAGAAGAGCAGCAGTGATGAAGCTCCATTTCTGTGTGGTTTTTTTTTTTTTTTTGCTTTGGTTTTATGCTATTGCTTTTAAAGGTTTAGTTGCCATAACAACCCAAAGCAGTCCTGTATTACCATAGAAACGTGCTGTTGTGGGTGACAGTTTTTATGAGAACCTTTTTTTTTCTTTTTCACATAGTCTCTTTAACACTGGCCTTTTGCAGGTATATCACAATACACTACAGGGGTTTCAGAAAGTGTCAGAATGACATAATAAGCAACAAAAATGAAGCATATGCTTAAACCCAGGAAGAAAATACGGTGTCATGGTTGACTGAGAACAGAAGAAGAGTAAAAATAAATTCCTGTTGCTTAACTTGGAGGTCAGAAGGACCGAGCTTAAAGCGTGGCTGGCTAATCAGTCCACATGAGTAAATACTCAAACAAAACCACAGCAAAACAGGAGTTAGGGCTTGGATTATGTACCAGGGAATTAGTGTAAAAACAACTTGCCATGACAGTTGTATATATCAAAAGATAGGACTTCTGTAAAGTTCTCTGCATGCGGCTGCTCCTTGAGACTGTTCGGAGGCTGAAGCGAGAATTGCAGAACGAGGCAGCCTCTCGCAGAGCTGAGAGGGATTCATGCTGGGAGCTGGCTCCTGCTGCATACTGATAGCCTGCAAGCCTCGGGTGTTGGGTGGGACCTGGCAAGTCCCTAAATGGTTTGTGATCTCTCTGTATTGAGGACTTTCCCTCTTCCTGTGTGATACCTTTAACGGCTGTGCTCTTCAAAGCCTCTTGGCTTCAAAAAGAATAGTAATGGAGCTTTTCCTTCTGCTAATCTGCATCTCCATCTACTCATTATGTATCTGTCTGGAGCAGTGGATCACTGAAGCATATCAGCTCTCCTAACGTCTGATTACTGTGCATCTTTGCTATCAAACTTCAAATTGAAGTTATGGACCCGTTGCAGACCATTTACTCTGTCCCAGCAAACCAGAGTACACAGAGTACACGGTTACAGGTTCATAGTCTTATGACAAGCCACACAACTTACTTGGAAAGTGGATAGAGAAGTATAGTCAGGCAGCTGTGGAGATTGTTATTGATCACTATTTTTATGGGGAGGCACAGGTCAATCAGTTTCCTGTAATCAGTTGCATCAATGATGAAAAAACTTTTCACTCCTGATATGCATGTTTTAAAGAACAGAAAAGCTTCCAGCTGGGATCTTGCAAGAATTCCCCTTGCCAAGGTCAAGCAGGCAGCAGGAAATGCTTTACAGTTATGCTTTATGATTTCTGACCCCTCTGTAAGCCTAGACAAGTCTGCTGTTACTTCCTCTCATTTGACCCTCAATTCTTCAGGTCTCGTCAGCCCCTGGGAGTGATAATTAGTTTGAAAGAGAATATCCTTCCTATTTGTGAATGCCTCCCTCTAACCTGTTCAGAGATATGACATCCTAGAATGCTCCTTATCCTTCATTTTCGTGGTATTGGAAAGCCCCTCCATGGTCTTGAAGCTTCCAGATGAGATATCTTCCATCTAATCTAATCAGGATTTACTGGACATGATTTCCTCCTTGTTGTTCTTCAATTCCTTTTTCCAGTCAAGAATTTTCAAATTAATAAATCAAAGATTAAATGTTGTAAATACTTGCTTCTCCTTTTTCTTTATGTCCTGGTAACATTGATGTTGACTTCTACTCCATGAAAAAAATGTAGCCAGACTTCAGAGGGATTTCTGTATCACTTTGAAATTAGTACGTGTTTCAGTTAAATTACTGAATGCTGACCACCACGCAATATGATTTCTACTCTTTTTTTGTTTCTCATTTGATTGAGATTGCTCTATGAGATAAACTCAGGTAAAGAAGCGAGATTGTAGTGTCAGGGTTCATGTCGGGGGAATCTGGATCTGGTTCTGGAATGTGTACCTGTGCAGAAGTTGGGGAGATTTCCTTTTAAAGTGAAGCAAAGGTGAGGAAGAGCTGCGGGTTGCAGTACGCTCTTTGCAAACCCTGTAACAAAACAGAGCTTACCCTAAGCCACTGCATTCCCCTGGTAGTGTCAGGATGTTGAATACAGAACATAGAATCAGCACCACCTTGCCCTAGCCAGTACGGTCAGTACCATTTAAGCATGGGCAGCAAAAATTACATTTGAATATCAGTGTGTTTCAGTGACAATAGTTCTTCATGTGCTTCAGAGCTGTTTTATCATTGAAGATGTGACACCAATGTTTGAGCTGCCTTGTTTTTCACCTTTCTCCTGGTTTACAAGCTGTTTCATGTCTTCCCATCACCATGTGTTTTCAACAGAGCACTGAAAAGATCATCAGCTTTCATCTGAGGTCCATCTGCAGTCTCTTGCTGGAACACACTCTCTCTGAAATGGTGAGGCACACTTCACCAGAGAGCCAGTTCTGTACTTAACCTTTCCCTAAAAGGCAGAAAATTAGGAGGTGCAGACTTATTGGTGAAGGTCACTGTTTAGTGATACAGTAAATAAAAAACTAGAGATGGAAATGCCATAGCCACCTAGCACTAAGTGGTATCTGGTATAAAGTCACTGCTTCATTTTTGTTCTAAAATACTAATGGATTAACTATTCTGAGAAACCTTACCCTGGATCAGATACCATCTGTCTTTCCACAGTAAGCTTAAAGGCAGCCCAAACTCCAAATCATGTGTTCCGGCTAATGCAATAGAAATGTCATCTGTGCCCACATTTGACTGTGTATCAGGTTTGCTCTGCTGGGTGATTCAGTCATGAACAGAACCTGTGTACTGATGAACATGGAGCCATTGCTGGAGTGAGGCTTGGACCAACTTGGTTGGAATGTATTGTCCTAGGGTACCTTGCTATGCAGCTCCGACTTTCACACTGAAGGCAGATGGGAATGCTAATTCCTGAGGATGAACTTTGGAAGGCAGATTCTAAAGCAGAAGAAATTTGATTTTCATTATCCCGAGCTGTGATTAGTCTTAACTTATCCCTTGGTAGAAGAGGAAGATGTTTAATCATTTCTCTAAAAATATGTAAGGTTTCCAGGTTGTCAAAATTAGGAACTAAAGATTAGGTTAGTAATCTCTGGAAAGTGTGTTGAAACCTGGAGAGCACCTTTCATTATTTTTGTCCCCTTGTGACCAATGCTTGAAAAAGCAATGATGAACTCTGAAGGAAGCTGCAACTAGAATTGAAAGCAGAGACAGGAGAGCTGTAATGCAAGGCAGAGGGCATTTCAGGAAAAAAAAAAAAAAAAAAGTCATGCTTAGATGTCCACCTCTGCAAAAATGCACTGAGGATATGCCTGTTAAGATATCCAAAATAGCTGGTACTTTTCGTTCTTCTCTCCAAAGACTGCCTCTGTCTGGCCTAGCTGTCAGGCAAAACATAAGCTTGTTTCAAGGAGCTTTGTAGCTCTGATGTCTTGTTCATAGTCCATTGTCAAAGGGCAAAGAGGAGGCAAACTCCTTCAGATGAGTCAGGATAAGGTACTATCACAAGTGTTTTGTTAGCCTGAAAGCTTGAAGCACCCTTACCAATTCCAGTGCCCATTTCCTGCCCTGCAAGAGGGATTATTATCTCTTAGCAATATATTGAAATCAACTGAATCCAGCAGCTGCCATGAGTGAAATTGTAAACAGTTAGTACTAATGATTCTTAAGAAGGAAGGGAGGTGTGGTTGCATCACAGTTTTCCCTTACAGGCTTAGAATATATACAAAATGAAACAAGTTACTTAATTATATGTTATGGTTGTATTTCTAGTGCTGTTGGTGAAGAGGTATATTGACGTAGCAGGGTGTTGTAACCATTTCCCCTCAGATCTCACCAAAGTTTTACAGTAACTGTGTGGAATTGATGTACTCAAAACCACCATTTTCCCTTCCAGGAGATCTTGCAAGAATGTGGTGCATTTTTCACTAAAAAACCAGTGTTACTAATGGAGATCTCGAGGGAGGCATTCGTGAGATTAGGCCAAGATCCTTATCTCATTTGCCATAGACTGAATCCAGAGAAATTTCATTACTTTCATTTAAGCTGTCCTTGGATTTATATTGGGGAAAATTAGGTGAGAATCCAGCTTTTAATTATAAAACAGTACTTTTGTGAGATGTACGGTGGGGTTTTTTTGTAAGACAGGAGACTTCAGTGACCAGCAGAGGTCTCCTAGAAGTAGTTTTACCATCTATGCTCAACATAAAACCAGGGAAACAGTTGATCCAAATTAATGTCTTCTGAAAAATAAAAGTATGTAAAATTATGTTAAAACTCAAGAAAAAAATGAAGGAACCAAAATTTCGGAAACTGTGAAATGTGGATAAATTTGGTGATCGTGAAAGAGAAGTTGAGATAGCTTTCATTTAGCTTGGAATAGCTTGGGATTTGTCTACTTATGTCTGAGCTGTAGTTTAAGGGTCTCCTGTATCTTTTCCACACACTGTAGCTCATGTTATAGTGGCACAGTCCTGTTCCTGAAATGCCATTGCATCAGTGTAGTATCAGTGGCAGGTTATTAATTACTCACTTGCAAACTGATGTGATTTCTTGTGAAGAATCACAAGGAGATTTAGCAGTGGGGTGCAAGAGAAACAGCTGAATTTGTCTGACTGTACAGCTCTGTTACAAGAGCATTTTAGAAATCTGGTGCTACACAGATGTGGTATACCTGTCTGCTGTCAGCAAGGACCAGCACTTTTTCTTTCCACACTACTCAAAGTTCAGGCAAGACTCAGCATTAGAGGCAGGAGGGTCTAACTCAAGCAGGGGCTGAGTGCCAGGCAGCCTCACAAGTGCAACAAGAACTGAGCAGTTCCTGTCTTTCAGTTCCTGGGAAAAGCACAACAGATCATACCTCTATGTTGTCTAATATACTGCTTTTTTCTACCCATTTTCACCCCATTCAGTATTTCTCTCTGGGTGTCTATTCCTCAAGCTTATTAAGTTGTACCTTTTGCATGATGATTTTTTTTTCCTAATTTCCTCATCTGCACTGTTGTCCCTGTAGGTCTCTGGATAACATTTCTGGTCTGGTGCTGTCTGCAGTAGCTCTTGATGTAATGGCACTTACACTGGTAATCAGGGTGCTTTTTACCCCACTTTCAGTACTGTTAACATTTAATTGGGCAGCCTCAGCTGTAGAGAGTAGAGGCATTTTAACAGCCTGGTGTATCGCAGGTCACGTTTTATGGACCTGGCCAGAGGTCAGAATGAGGAGCATGTATGGCGTCAGCACACACTTTTGGTAGCTGTGAAATAAGTACAGGATTCTGTTTTTATTTAATATGCCATTCTTCCCTTCCCTCTCTTTTTATTTTTGGGTTTAATCCTCTCTTTAATATTTTCCAAAGTCATGGGTTATTATTTTCATAGCCAGTTCAGCCATTCTGTTATGAATGCTTCTCGTTTTATGCTGAGTGTCAGTGGAAAGGATGTATCTGACCCACCTCCACTGCTCACTAAGTCAGCTCCCTTTGAAGTACATGTAATAAACTTTCTCTGATGGTAAAAAGCCTCATTAGTTCCAGCCCATATTTGGGATGCACCTCTAATCCACACTTGTTCTGCTTCATTCTTTTTAGTGTTTAATTATTGGTGCACCTTACATGACTCATGCAGTCTTATACTGGTAAAATACTTTCCTGCATTTTCCCACCCCCTTTAACATTTTCACTTCCTCACTCAAAACCTGGGTCACATTTACCCAAGGGTCTGTGAAATGTCTGGAAAAAGACTATAGCAAAAGAACCCCACGTGCAGTAGGCTGTGATGGCTGAACAGAGCAGTAAATCCCTCCGAGCAGATTCTCAGATAGAGAAAGATGACAGAGCTCCAAAGATGGGCAGCTGCTTGCAAGCAGTGTCTGTGTGACACTGGCAGGTTGCCTGAAAAGATCAAGTGCAGCAAAACCCAAATAAAGACAAGATGTCCAGGACACAATAGTTCCAATGCTCGCTCCAATCTAAAATGTTTAGTGTGGCTTGGACCCCTTTGTTTACCAGTCTCATTTAATCTGAGCTGTGTATGCAGGTAACAGGGAAGTTCCTTGAAATACCAGTTCCTTGGAATAATTTTCTTCTTAGCAGCTCCTATGGTGTTGGGGTTTAGATTTTGTGACCAAAACAGTCCTGACAGCACACTTGTGTTCTGGCTTTTGCTGAGCCGTGGTTGCACAGCATCAAGGCCTTCCCCGGTTCTCGCTCTGCCCCCACAGTTGGTGGGCGCTCAGTAGGCTGGGAGGGGACACAACCAGGCAGGTGACTCTCACCAACAAAAGAGTTACTCCATGGCATTCAGCATCGTGCTCAGCTCTAAAAGGGAAAAGAGGGGGCTTTAGGGGACTAGACATCTTTTGATTAAGAACTGGCTGGGCATCAATTACCCACAGGAGGGACCTCGGCATCACTTGTTTTGGGTTTTTTTGTTCTCTTCCTTCTTCTTCTATGTCACTTATTAAACAATTGCTTGTTGGTTTTAGGTTTTTTTCAGTCTGGACCCCCAGGTTTTCTTGCTTTTATTCTTCCTTTCCTCCTCCCCAGTCCCACTGAGGGAGAGGGGAAGTGAGTGATGGACTGTGTGGTGGTTTTTTGCCCACTGGTGTTAACACACAGCACAGGTATAGGAAGTGCTGCCAGTTAGCTCTCAGTATGGGACCAGTATCTCCTCATCTCTATTGTATCCTGGTGAGCTGCATGAACATTTGATGGCTACCAAAGTAATATCGCTTCTGTTGCAAAACGCTGGCATTGAAAAATACGCATGTAGCTGTGCCAAAGAACATAAAGGTATCATCATAGCCTTCTGCACCCAGGAGGAAAACACCTATGTAAGAAGGGATATGTGGACCTGAAATTCTGACTTTGACAGGTTAATTCCTGAAACCTACTTTAAAGGGGATAGTCTACCATGGTAAAACCCTCAAAGATCAGGAGACCTACTTAAAAATGATGATTTTAAGAAAAAAGAAAAGTATACAGTTCTTGTTTGTTGTCTGGCTCATTAATACTACACTTCTTGGCTTTTCTCAGCAGTTGTAAGAGCAAAAAGCTTGCTCTTTAAAAAAAGCAGAAACCACCAACTTTTTCCTGTTATTAGACACTTCTAGAATATGCAGTATTAATAAACACCTCCAAGGTATTTGTGGGGCTCCTGCTGCCTAACCCTGTAGAGGAAGGAAGATACTGTACTGTAGAGACATAATTAATTGTCGGAAATTAATTTCTCCAAATGCTTAGGAGTGTTTCCAACCCCCGCCATAAAGCACAGTCTGTTCAAGAAATTTCACAGTAGAGACATTTTGAGTCCTCTAAACCCATCTCCATTTGGCAGGGCACAAGTAGGGGCAGTAGATTCTGCCAATCTTAAAATATTAGGCAACATTAAAAGCAAATAACACGAATCAGGGGTTTATTAACATATAAAAGTATGTTAATAATCTACCTTTTAATTGGTAGATTAAAATCTTCCAGAATCCTACCTGAAACACACATTATCAGAATAGAAGCTGTCATTTTAGTATACAGGAATTAAGTGATAACATATCAAATACATGCTTCTGTGAACAGAACAAGCTCAAAAATAGAGTAGAGGGTATCTGGCATAATCAAGCTTCTGCTGCTGTGTTTTTGAAAGCTCTTGTTCTGTATTCAATACTTCTTTCCCACTTTTTAACATTCCATAGTAAAACCCATCCAACAATGTCAATAACCAATGTTTCTGCTCATCTGAAAGGCTTTTATAAGAGTAAACCATGGAGTTCAGCATGACCACAATGAGGTGAAACTAAGGTAAAAAACCCTGCCTCCTTGCAAGAAGTTTGTTGATTCAAATCCTCCACTAGAATTAAACTTGAAACCCATTCTGTTAGGCCCCTTTAGTTCTGGCATCCTCTGGCATCTTCCAGTTAATTATTAGAGTCTTTTTGAGTGTCTTCTGACTCTGCTGTCCAAGGAAACAGCCTCTGCTGAAACCACCTTCTCCAACCTGCTTCCAGAGTCAGAAAACCCAAAAACATGTGCCCTACTTGAAGTTATTATGTAGAGGCACATGGCATCGGGGGTGTTAAATAGCTAGATGTGTTCAGCAGGTAGCTCTTGTTCACCTGGCAGTTGCCTAGCAGGTAACCTGCTGACTTTTTCTGAAAAGGGCTTGGAAAGCTACTGGAAAAAGCCAGACGTGAATAAGAAGTGGTGCAAAGGGGACATCTCTTTTTTACAGCATTTTCTTTAAAATTCACCTGCTATGCTTTTACATTGGTGAGATCAGCACTGGGGTCTGGGCCTCTAGAAGAAAACAACTCTTTCTGATACTCTGTCAAATCCCTAAATAAAGACCCCTTGCCAGGGAGAAGGAGCCAGTTTGGCCAGTTTTTCAGAAGTGCTGCTACTAAAATTTGTGTGAGTTGTGGGTGTTTTGGCTCCTTTGAGAACCCAGGCTCTCTGAAGAGCATTCACACTCTTTTTTCATAGCAGCTCTCTTATTTTTATTCTTTATTCTCTCACTCTCTTTTCCCAGCAATGTAACCCTTGCAGGTCATGTGCACCCGAGGAAGAGGAGGAAGGGCAGAAGATTTTAGGCAACCAGCTCAGGAGCTGTTCTCCCTTTCCCAGTCACTAGAATCGGGTAGAAAGAAACCTTCCATTGCTGACCTGCTAAATCTGTAGCTCCTGGTTCAAGACTGGATTGTGCTATGATTAATGAAACATGTTTAGTAGTCTCATTTGAGCTTTTAATGGTCTGTTATCTGCATTATGGCTTTAGCATACCCTTCATCATGATTGATAGCCTGTTTGGGAGTAGGAAGCAGGGTAGAGGGCTGCCTTGAGGTGTGCATGCTGAAGAGAAAGGAGTGAAAATAGCTTGGTAGCATTTGAACTGCTGTGTTAATCCTTTAGGATAAATCTGTATGAGGGCCAACATATGCACACGTACCTGAGCCAGTGAACTGCTCTGATAAAATACTTGTTGCACTGATTGTTCCTACTGAGAAATGGCAAAACTACACAGTGGCAAAACACTGCATAACACAGCTGTAAGGCTTTTGCTACTTAAACCAACTAAGCTATCTGTGCCAGATACTGTGTGGTATGCCAGGTTCATCTGCCTTTCCTTTTCTGTGTGTCTCAGCCTTTTCTACAAGCCATAACATGCTACTGTTCTTCCTATATCAACATTAGGGTAAACACAGCTCCCTCTTGAATCAATCAATTTCCCGTGTCTTTAAGTTTAGTGGGAGGATTGCTGACACACAGATTTGGATGTTATTTAGCCACTTGTTTTGCCAGCCATGAGCCTGCAGGGATTATGTTGCAGGTGAGAGAACAACCTTCAGGAGTACCTAGCAAGCATCTACAATTTAAATTTAATGACCTTATTTAGTGAAGTACTTAATCATAGGCTGAAGTGTAAAGGCTCATGAGTACTCTTCATTGACTTCAGCAAGATGGAAACTGATGATGCACTGAGATACAGCATTGAGTTAGGGCAGATAACATCAGAGCCTGTCCTGGCTAATAGATTCAGGGCCGAGCGTTGCTCTCCACCAGCATCCTCTTTTATCCCCCTCATTGAACAGTATCTGCCAAATGTGGTCTTTCCAAGTGCAGAGGATATGTGAAGTACTAACTTCCTCTTAGGCCTTTGATGCTGAAATTAAGGCTGAAGTTTAAGATCATTGAGTTTAGGACTGGGAAAAAGATGGAGCAGTCAGCAAAATGTCACAGTTGACCATGACAAACTGCTGCTGCTGCCCACTGGCACAGGCTATGGCAGACATTGCATGCCTGAGGCTACAGAGCTCGAGGATCCCTAGGAAAAAAAGCTCTTGCTCACAACTCAAAAATTCTTAACACTAAGATAGTTCTGTAGCTAAACTTCAGCAGGTTAAAAGGGTTTGCAGCAAGAGAGAGGAGCTAACTGGAAACCAGCTTCTGTAGAAAACTAGTTTTGGCCTCTTTTGCTCAAATTTCTGAGCTCTCACATGTCAAAAACTGTTAGTATAATAATTTTGATCAATTTTTTATGAATATTAGGAGTATGTCACCTCTGTGTCCATCCAACCATGCACCTGTCAGTTTTATTGTCACTGGTCTGCCTATTGTATTATTGCATAGAAGATGTGAATTCTGTCATCCATTTCTTCATCATCTTCATTCATGTTCATGAATTATTCTGGTCATTTAATGCATCCTAGCTCTTCATGTTGAGTATATCTGTTCTTGGTAGCAGCAGATCTGTCAGTTTAATTGCTTTCTCTTTAGCCCCAAACTTTTTCTCATTAAGTCAGTGAGTAATCATCTTACATTATTGAGGATACTAGAGCGGAAAAGTTGTTACTAGTTCTCTTTGAATTCTTTTATTTAATAAAATGAACTATCTAAATAATAATCCCTCCCCACTGTTTCCTAAATGCTGTCACTTCCTTTTAGGCACATGGGAGCTCCAGCCTGTATGCTTTTTAATTAAAAGTAAGTTTTCAGCTGCGTCTTTCATCATCAGAATTTTCTGTCACCTTGAAATGAAGCCACTGGCATTGTCTTTTAAATTATTGAGCACTGAATGACTAGAGGAGTTCAGTTTAGAGTATACATTAATCTTCTTAACTACTCTCATCAACCTGACTGTCCAGCCTGCTGTGGTTTCGGTATTCCTGTTTGCTGTCCCTCCTTTGTTTGTCTACCCACCAATATGTATAAAACATCAATATAATCTCTGCATGCTTGCTAATTACTGAATTCTGTATTCTTTGTGTTCTGACGTGTTACAAAACATTTCCCAAGGTTGTGTCTGACATGAATAAGTTGGTGCAGAGAGCTTTTCCTTTAACCATTTTGTTAGCAGAATGTGGAGTTGAAAGCAGCTTTGCTGGGGGAGTGACTTTACTCCCTCTGGTGTAAAGCATTATGTGTCTTTTTTTTTCTTTCAAATTCACTGATTTGCAAAAGTTCTAAAAAGTTAATCTTTTAAGCAGAGATGAGCTAATTTGCAATCTTAGCAACTGTTTAGACTCTTCTGTTGAAACAAGAAAAAAGGTTTGTGATTTATACACATTAACATTGTCACAGTGTATTGGCAAACTTTGTTGCTCATGAAATAAGTTGATGAAAATCCATAGAGGGATTGAGAAGGAGAAGAGCAATTCCACCAAGTGGAACAGCAGGGATCTGAGCTCTGCTTCCCAGCTCTGCTGCAGACATAAGTGAGCACTTTACTGCCTCTGCAGTCCTGGGTTCTGTTTGTGGGTTCCTTTCTCCATCCCATTCTGTCTTGCCTAGGCATTACAAGGTGTGTGTTTGTATAGCCCCTAGTTCTGGATAAGCTCCCACTGTATAAATAAATTGTTCACAGGAATAAATATTTTCCTCACTGAGCCCTTTTTACACCAGGATTTTGTAGTTCCCTCTGATTTATCTCAGTTTAGCCTCAGTGGAATAATCACAAAAGGTTTTCTGAGGATACATTAAGTTGTAGCTGTCTGGTTTCCTTGTGGTTTCTCAGATGCTATTTTCTGTACACCTGAATGATAGCTGTCAAACACTTTAGAGGGCAAGTACTACCATTTCCTGTGAAATTTAACATCTAAGGCCACACATGATTCTGGTACTTTCTGCTTGCAGAGTTTCTCTCCATGAAAACATCAAATTAGATGTACTCTCACAGTGATCAAACAGCAATATACACATCCTGCTATGCCATTCTGGTAGCATTTCAAAAATAGTGGTTGGATTCCTTTTCACTGGGGAAAGTTGTTAGTTTTAATTTAGCTTGCTCTTCTAAGGAACTAAACTCAGGCCATTCTGGATCAGAATTCATGAAGCCCAGTTTTGCAAATGGCAAAGCCTCTCCTACACAGCGTGTGCTCCATGGAGCGTGCCTTGGCCAGAGGGTGCCTTGCCAGCAATTCTGTTCTTGGTCTGACAGCTTTCCTCACCAACTTGCCCGGAACGGGAAAGTGGGAGGTTGCTAATCAGCAGCAAAGCCAACAGCCGGTGTTTTTATGAGAAAATATATAAAACCCAGAAAATACATGAAAAACACTTCATTTTTCTGTAGTATAAATTCAGTGAGCCAAATTCTAACCTGCTACAAGTTGGAATGGCTCCATTTGAGATAAAAGGAGTCATACCTGCTTGCTGCATCTGAATATTTACTCCTTCATGTCAATTTGTGTAAATGGAGGGTCTTCATTCCCTGTCACACAGACTCACACCACTGAATCCCCTTTATCAGGAATCACAGCAGGTGCTATTGCTGGCATATAAGACCACCCTCTTAAGTGTAGTTTATTTAGTTGCCCTTCAAAGCCAGAAGTGCTGGCAAGTTTCAAGGGCTTGACGGTACTGGTGTTCACTGGAGCAGCCTTGACAGATATTATCCAAGGACACACGTGCCCGTGCAGCAGAAGACATCAAATTTTAATCCAGATCCAGAGATGTGAGATACAGTTTCATTGCTCAAGTATGGTCTACAGTACAAATTGAAGCTGATAAATGGAATAAATCTGAGAAGAGAGTAAATTCCTTGTGCAAAGGGACAGGGACCAGAGATTTTCCATTGTCGAGTCTAGATTGAACTTAATGTTCAAAGCTATTGCAACATGGCTGTAAAGTGGCATATTCTTCAGAACAGCCCACTAAAAAAATTTTAAAAATCAATGAACTAAGTTATGTACTGAACTAAGTCTGAAGTTACGAACCAAATTAGTTAATCTTCAAAAAGTGATTGACATATTCTTAAAGTCTCCATCACCTACAAAAACCTTAAAAACTTTCTCACAAGCCTCTGTGGTTATCAGCTCCCCAGCAGATGAACTGTACCACAGTCGTGTCTTTCTGTAGTTACTGATCAGCCTAATCAAAGCAAACATATATAAAGGGGGGATGGAATTTTTCTCCCCTTCTCAGTCAAATATGACCCACTTACCACTCTTATTCAGGAATGCATCTCAATCTGTCACCATGGACATCATTTGATGTCACAAATGTGAGATTGTAGAATCGGTTAATATGTCAGGCAGGTAGACCAAGACTAATTACAAAGGAGAAAAATTAAATTTAACACACATGCATTTACTGACAGTATGTAATGATGGGAAAGGAAATTAGGCAGCAGCTCATGATTGTTAAGTGGTCCAGAAGAAATACATCAAACTTCTTATGAAAGCTGCTGTAAGTATTTAAATCACTTTTGGATTATACTGTGGAAACATTTTAATACGTGCAGTATCATACACCTTGGAGCTTACTAGAGACCTCCACTCTGTAATTCTTAGGTAGAATTCATTTCCATTAGCAGTTTCGTACGCTTGTTTCCATATTTCCCCCCCCAGTACATGTTATTGTTACAGGTATATTTATAGTGTTAGTTTCTCTCTCATTCACAGTGACTTACTAAGAGAGTATATCCAGAAATTATTAGAATTATTTAAAGAGACTCCTTTTTTGTTACATTGTTTAGCAGAGTTGATCTAGTTTCTGCCACACATGCACGTGTGTGTGTATAGTTATGTGAGCAAAAACTCACAGAAATTACTGAATGTTAGGGCTTGGTTTTTATTGCACATATATTCACATAGACTCTTCATTTAATAACTATTCACATAGAACATTTGTTAACTGGTTTTGCTGGTTTTGAGAGCAAAGAATCCATGGGCTGTTTCTTCAACAGTAGAGCTGAAAAGAAATCATAATAAAAATTTATAATATTTGCTTTATGTAACTTCCCTTCTTTTTCCCTTCGGAAAATTATTTGTTTTAGCATCCATGCAGCAGAGGGAATAATAAAGTTTAGCTGGAGGTAGATTTTTCATCTTAGTTGTCATTTGAAGAGATTTTGACAAGGTTTGTTAGACCTAAAAATCAATTCACAGTACTTTCTTCTTTGATGCATCTGTAATGGTTTTGTACAAATGATTGTTTTTTTCTACTTTTTTGTTATGGCTTGCAATTAAAAGGAAAAAAAAAAAGAGGATTGATTTGCTTTCTGCAATAAGAAGTAGACATCCAGTATGAAAAATGACAATACCTTTCTCTTCTGAAGGGAGATAGTAAGGATTTGCATCAATAACCAACACAGTTCTTCCCCACTGGGCTTTCTTCCAGCCAAGATACTAGTCCAAATAAAAAGAAATAGCTTGAAGCCATTCCATCCTAGTTGACAGTGGCTAGAGAATTAAGTCCAAATCCTTGCATTTTATCCACCAGTAGATTATTCCATTCAATTCTGCAGCCAAATGAAGTCAAACCACGTTCAGATGTTCATTTCTCAAAACAGTTTGCTAAATGTCACTTTAAAAAACATTTTCATGTAAACATTAAAATTTCTCTCTGCCCCAGCTCAGCCATTGCCTCAGATGTTCTTCAGTGCAGTCCCTAAGAACTCCAGGTACCTGTCTCTCAGTTCTCCTCTCCTAGGTTAGCTGTGTCTCAAAATTGCTGGTGTGGGCAATGAGGGGCAGAGAGTATTTTGGACCTACTGACCTTAACCGAGCAACTCTGCAGTGTTGGTTCTAGCTTCTGGTACTGTAGAAAATAAATCTCAGGAAGAAGAGCTATGTTTTAAATTTGATGGGTTTTCCCCTTGTTCTCAGGGGTCAAAAAATCCTTTGTTCTACACACACTTACTCTTAAGTAGCAAGGTTTCCTTACTTCCCATTGCTGTTTTTGTAAAACAGAAACATGACAATCCCTTTTCTCCCTCAGAGTCGTCTAGCAGAATGCTAATGTTGAATAAGAGCTCATTGAAGTGACTGTCAGCTTTACTTTAAGAAGAATTCCTGTGTGTAAACCTCTCATATCATGGAGGGACACTACCTTTCTGGTCTGGAAGCTGTCCTTTTTCCAGTACTGCATTTGCCTAACATTACAATCATCTTGGCTGGAGGAGAAAAGTATGCAAGGAGATAATTTCAAGGTAGTTCGATTTATCCTAATGCTCTTGCCAGTGAGTCACTGCTGTTTTGATGTTTTTTTTTTTTTTGAACTACAAACTCAATAGATTGTAAGAAGCAAATGAAGGGAAGTGTTTTTCTCTCTTGCAGCAATTTAAAAAATGATTTTCATGTTTCATCTACACAAAGATGATTTAATTAAATACTTTAATCCTGGCCACAAATAATTTATGTAGTGGTTCAGTGCAAGAAGTTCAGCATTGTCTTGTCATAGAGCGTTTACTTAATCCTGTTGTACCTGCTTGATAATTACTCCCTCAGATCTGTCCTTGCATTAGCTACAAAATTAGCTTAGAGGACTTGGAAGAAAAGAGGAGGGAAAAAATCCTTCAAATTAATAATTTATTATTGTTCTTGAGTCAGCCCTCATTCAGTCTTTCTGAGGGGTGAACCTTCCCATCTGTTGGGAAATGAAATAACATTAGCACTTTTCAGTTTCTAGAGCTGATCAGAATCTGATAATGATCTATGTAAGGTCTTTTCTCCACTTCCAAAACAGATAATGATCTCTTTTTAATGTCTTTATGTCTTAAATCACATCTCACATAAATATTTCTTTCTTTTATTGCAGACATGCACAATTCACTTCCTTGCAGCATTGATCTTGTAAGCTTAAATGGGAATTTGTTTATTTTCCTTTCATGGAAAGACAGGAGTTGAGTTGCTCTTCATGTGGTGATAAAAAATGGAACGTTTTCCCAGAATCTGATCTATCTATGCCTTGGAGTTTGTTTCCTCATGCAATTAATGGACAGAGGCTAAGTGACAAAATAAGAGGTTCAAATTCAGTCAGAAGGTCACATCTTACTCCAGAAGGACAGAAACTAGCATTTCACATGTTACAGAGGGGATCTTGTGTTCTGCTCTTTTTTGTTGCTTTGTATGTAAGTACCACTGAAAATGATCCCTCTATTTCTTATTCCAGTTTACAAAGTACAGCTGACTATCCCTATCTTACAGCATTGAACTCGGAGAGGAAATGTCACAAATTAGACAGAAAACAGTTTTGTCAAGAAGTTCATTTCTGAAAACGCTTAGGGTGTGATAGGAATCAAGTGTAGGTCCAAGCTAAAAGTAGTGCTAATGAAGTTGGGAGTTAAGAAATGCCCCAGGGGGTCACTTACAACACTGTAATAGAAGGTGACTGAATGTGGATGGATTAAAATAAGAGTTAATTAGAATACATTTGTGCACAGATGATATTGCAAGAGTTATTCAGAACCACCTACATTATCTCTTGTTTGTGAAGAGTAAATCCTAGGCAGGTCTGTGTGGGACTACACAATCGGATTTTGTAAGAGAGTACAATGTTTGTTTACTTCCAGGAAGGAGTCATGGAGAAGGAAGATCAGTTTTGCCTTCTAAAAGGGCAGAGGTGGAAGCTAAAGTGAGATACTGAAGGGAGACTTGCACAAATCTGTCCTCAGTGCTACCAAAGGATTTACCTTTTTTAGAGATTAGAACAGATTATCTGTAAACGTCTCATTTACTGGATGCTTTTGGAGCCATGAACTGATGTCCTGACAATTTTGTTTGGAGTGATTTAAGAAATTATTGCTATAATCTCTTCAGTACTTTTCCATGAGCTATATTAACAGGCTTATGGGGACTTACTGTCCCTCTCACTCTCCATACAGCCGTTGTAGAGGAGCAGTGAAGAGGGCTGCAGCTAACCCAGGTGGCTGGACACTGAGATGAACTGGGTGGGCAGTAACTCCTGCTGTGGGGTGGTAATTTCTCAAATTAGTGTGCTTCCTTCTGCAGCATTTATGTGACTGAGGTCTGAATTAATTCTCACAGTGTTAAATCCAATGGAAGTAAAGATTTCATCACTACATTTAACTGTGTCTTACTGATCTTCCCAATACGCAGCCAAAATTGTCTTCTATATCACTCTATCATTCTCTTTTTGGTTTATTGCCTTTCTAATCTGCAAATGCATATATTAACTCCTTGCTGGTTTTTAGTACTTGAAAGGCAATCCATTTTTCATTTGCTAAAGTATTAATTATGTTTCTATTGCAATTTGTATTTATTATGGTGCTTAATGGCTATGCAGCATGACTGACAAAAGGTGACATCAGTTTCTACTGCATGGAACTATGAGCCAATAAAGGGTCTGGTCTGTCATGTGATTACCTGATGAGTAAGGGACTTCGTTTTTTCCTACCCAAGGAAGTCAGAGAGGGAAGCCCTTTGTTTTGTAATTTATTTCTTCTTTAACACAGAAGAGGTTTATAATACAGATAGGCTGTGAATAATTTTATTGTACTTATCTCATGCATTTATTCCCTTTTTTAAGAGCAGGTACAGTGTGCTGTCTAACATCTGTGGTTATGACGGAGTGAGTTAGCCAAATCCATTTTACAGATTTCAGTTTTAATTTTGTTTTCCATCTTGTCCTTAGACAGGTGAAGAGGAAAACAAGTAAATAGAAATTTACTGATATTTGACTTGCTGTTTTTACCCTTTTGATTACAAAATTCATTGAGATGCAAGATAGATTCAAGATTCATAACAGCATTTTAATACTTCATAAAACAGACGTTGCTTACACTTCACGCATTAGTAGGGATTAAGGGGATTAGCGGGTACCAGAATTTCCTGCCCTTTGCATGCTTTCCTGCAGCAATTGCACACTTGGCTTCCTGCTTCTCGATGTCCTCAGAATTCTTAATACTTTCATGCCTCTCTCTCATTTTACTGTGGAAATATGAAGGTTTTTCAATATTTGAGCTGATCATTTTGATTCTTTAGTATTTTTGAATCAAAGCTTGTGTGTTAAACCTTGCTATAAAAATCACTTTTAAAAAAGCGGTAAAATTAGGCTCAGATTAATAAAGGGACACTGCTGTTTGAATTTAAATCTAGATGGAGTTCCTGTACATAGCTAATAAAGCAGTTCACAAAAGCTTTTCCAAGCTGCTGATAGGCACCTTGTTTTAACCATTCAGGCATTTTAAGTTCTGCTGTTGTTCCTGCCTACAGATGCTGTTGTTTTACTAAAGCCCAGCAAATGCTAGCTATTTTCAGCCTAAATCCATTTTACATCTTGCCTCTCCTGCACATAACCTTTTAGAAGGTCCACATGAGTTGACCTCATTACAGGGGATGAGTCTGTGGGGTTTCTGGGGTGCTAGTGTGATATTTTACATACTAATGTAGGGAAAGGAGCACACAGCCAGAAGAGGGAGGGAGGGCCTGTGTGAGAAATTGGGGTGATGCTTTTTCATAGATGCGAATGACATGCGAGGCAGTCTGCAGTCTGACCAGGTGCAAAGCCCTTCAGCTTCCAGGAGGAGAACCAAAAAGACTTTCCTGAACATTAGGACCAGTAGATTTCTGCCCTCTCTTTGCTTTTTACCGTATAATGTCAGCATTATCCAGTGAGCAAACTCCCAGTGATGAACTCTGGGTCTCTCCCCATCTGTCTCACGAAATGCCACTTGGAACAAGCGCCTTTCCATCTGACAATAAAATCAATGAATGAAATATTAGAGGCTTGAACGATATGATGTGCAGAATACATTATGGGACATGTTGTGTTTCAGTGGACAGCAAGTCTTGCCCTTTCGTCCCGTTATCATCAACAGATCTGCTTAATGAAACTGGTGCCTTCTGCAAATCTCTCACCTTTTTGCCTTTGGACTTCAACTCTTTTGCAACACTTTAAAGACTCTCTGACTCAGGGCTGTGTGATAAACTTCTCTATTTTCTGTGTACTCTTGGCCTCACATTTTTCATCTGTTTATTGTAATTAAAGCCAGACCTGCACTAACTAAATAATTAAACAACAGAGGGGGAGAGGGAACTTAAGCCGATTTTTGTAACACTTGTTTTTATGCCTTTACTCAGTTGAGACAGCCTTCTTCTTCTTTGCTTGGAAATTCTTCAGAACAGCAGGAATCACTCAGTACTAAGCCAATAAACAGGGACAAAAGGGAAATGTCAGTGCTGAGATGGACTTGTGTTAACAACCTAAAACCTCTGGAACTGTCCACAAAGACTGATCTGCAAAAGACTGGAGAGTGGGGGGTTTATTGCTTTTTCCAAGCCTTACTGAATTTTGCGTCAGGAATGTTAACTGCTTCGTTGTCACACTAGCAAAACGTGTCATATGTGTAGCAAACAGCGGTAAACTAAGAAAGTAAACTAATTAAGGAAACTAATGCTTGCTAGCAATCTACAAGACATCCTGTATGATTTATTCTTGGAGCTGAAGGTACTGAGCTCAACTTGAGCTCAAGGTGGCTGTTGTGACTCTGTAGTATTGGACATGCTGGCAAAACTGAGTCAATGCAATGTATGATTTCAAGTTGAGTTCACAAGTAGACACATTTTCAGCAAAAGAACATCTCAACCACTTTGCCCTTTAAATCCAGATGTCTCCAGGTTGAAAGACAGAGAAGGGTATAGAGAAAAGATGGTTGTTTTCAAATTTAAGACCAGTTCTCTGCACATTTATTAGGTATTTGCAGTGCTCCATCTCTTGCTGAGAAAATAACTTGCAACACTTCTGTTCTGTTTTCCAAGTTGTTCTTTTCTTCTTCTCCACTGCCTGAGTGCAGAATCATGCCCTATTTAGAGAGGCTGCAGCTCACTGAAGAGGTGACCCATCTGTGATTGCACAGCCAGTCAACATAAGAACGAGGAACAGATCCCAAGACTCTTGAGCTCATCACTAAAGCATGAGATATCTGATACAGCCACTGTTTTGTAGTATCAGGCAGAAGCATCTATTATTCTGTAGGCTCAAGATGCAAAGCAGCAGGTTGTTGTTTGGTATCAGAGCTCTGTCCTATTTCCTGATACAGGTTTAATTGTGCTTAATCGTTAGGTGTGAACAAATATTTGCTGTGTCATCTTGCTGTCTGATACTCCTGATGCATAAATAATTCTTAGCAGCTAACCTGTCTTGAAGTCCATAATTAAAAGGATAAAGTGAGCTGTTTACACAAACCAATTGTCACTGTAGTAAGTGCCCTTAATAGCATTGGCAAGAAGTGCTAGGCAGGTAGCATCATCTTACTGCAGTATGTGTCTACTGAAGAGACAACTCCTGAACTTTCATATGGAAAAATTTGCAGAGGCTGGTAAAGCCACATAGCCAAAGGGAAATGCAAAGCTTATTTATTTTTTTAACAGAGCTGAACCCAACAGAGGGGAAAAATAATGTCAACATAGTTGGATTTCAACACCACATACCATAACTTGGCAACCTTTTTCACACTAAGTGGATGACTACAGCCCTTTTCTATAAGAGAGGTTTTTTCCCTGATTTTTTTGGATTTTTTTAAATTGTTACCAAAAAGCCAATCCTTTTCATTTTGTTCATTTGGGGGGAGGTGAAGGGGGGTGCCACCTCTGCTTCTACATTTGGGGATTTCTCTGATTCTCGGGGAGAGTACTTGTGATACATACACTGATTTCTTGCTTACAAACATTCCTGGTATGTCAATCAATTTAAAAGATTGTTCCTTTTAAATAAAAAGAAAGGGGGTTAATATCTTGCTGTTTATGCATGATAACTGCCCAAAAGGAAATGAAGTAGGAAGCTGCGTACAGTTTCTTTGAGCACTCTTTGGACTATCAGGAAGCCCTTACTCTCTTTCTCTAATTCCTTGCTAGTAAAGAAGTTTACTGTTCCAGAAACCTCAGGCAACAATCACTGAAACCTGATGAAGTGTAGTGATGCAGTGATAGAGTGAAAATGAGGGGACAAACAGCCAACTTCTAGCCTCTGTTACCTGGTACAAATATGAGTTAAGATCGTTCAGTTAACATCTGCAAAATGCAGCTGCCTGAAATCAAGAGGGAAATGATGAGACATGCCTGGAATCCCAAGGGATGTACCCAAAGTAAATCTATGTCAGGGCAGAACATAGCATTCAGAGATGTGGCAAGGAAAAACTCAGCCGTCAGTGGACCCAGTGAGCTGACAGCTGCTCGAAGGCGAGGTGAGTGGGAATTTCTGAGTGATTACTGGCAGTGACAGCTTAGGCACTAGGCTATCATTAGGGACAGTCTTCAGTATCTAAAATCAGTGCTCTGGGTCTCACAAGTCCTGGCACCTGTTCCTAGATCACCACTCACCTCCCCAGTGACCGTGGAAGTGTCACTCCATCACCATGAGCCTCAGTTTCTCCTGCTGTAAGTTCTCCTTAATGAAGTGCTACTACTGAAAAGCATCACATCAGAGCCTTACTGATCACACACTGCATCCTGCTGCTTGGCTCCCCATGACTGAGACACGATTCACAGATGGGCTTTGCGCCAACAAAAGTGTGCATATCAGGACCTTATCCTCTTTATGAAATTGATGCACTTAAAACAGGCAGAGTCATAGTGCATGGATAGTTACTTTCCTGCTCTTCACAGTTTTATTTTATTATCTTTGGCAGCAAAAAAAAGAAAGCATTTTTTGTTCAGTGATCACTTATTCCTTCATAGCCCAAATTCAAGTAGTGGTTTTAATACCTTGTATGTTCATGAAACTCTGGACCCTTTCTCTCAAATCAATGCCTGAATGTTAGAAGTGGTGGATTTGAATTGACTTTGTTCACAAGGATGTTTTGCAGCTTTCAGAGAAAGAAGTTTTCGATTTTACAAGAGAGTGGGGTTTTACATTGAATACATCAAAAATTTAAAAGGACACCATGATAAGGAAAAAGCCATTTGTGTGAATAAAAAACTTAGGTGTGTAGTCAGAGCAGTGGATACATCTTGCTGACCTCCTGCAGCCTGGGTAGAAAAGAATATTTACCAGCTGGAAAAGGCTCATGTGAAGTCTCCTATTGCTGTTAATTAGATGTCAGTTCTACTGCTGGGACAATCTGTACTATAAACAGTGACCTAAAACTGAGGTGAGGAAGGACAGGATCAGCAGCCTATGAAGCTGCTATGGGCCTCTCTTCTGCTCAAGCTTAAAATTGCACAACTGTTTCATTCTTCTCCAAACTCCATGCCAGAGCACATTTCTTGGCGATGAGTTGGGCATATCACAGAATGGGTCAGGTTGGAAGGGACCACAGAAAACCTCAAAAAGCTTTGTTGCAAAATGAAAGGTTTTTTCTGCACTTACTCTGTTGTGCTCAGCTGCTGAGAATCCATTTCTGAAATTCTGCAGATGAAAGTGCTGCAAACATTAATGATAGATTTACTAGCTTTACTGGGGTTTGCTGGACTTCTCACTGTCCTCTTAATTTTTCTAACAAGCTCCTTGGAGGACACTAGAAGATGCGCAGAAACCCAATATATTTTCTTCTCTTGATTTCATTCTTTTATCTTTCCTTATGAAGATGAAGCAGATTTAGGTCTTCACCCTTTCTCAGTCCAGTTGTTTACACTTCATCCTCTCGATCACCTTTTATGTATGCCCTTTGAATCCTCCCTCCTACCACATACAAAACACTTGTCATGTGTCTCTCTGTATAGATTCTTGCCAACTTATTCTTCTTCTCTGGTCTGAGTTGCTTTAAGTTCTTTTGCTCTTGTCACACCTCTGAGTACATCCAGAAGTCAGCGGATGCCATTGCTTTACATCTTTGTTTCAGCATTACCAGAGTTTTCCTTTATTCATTTCACTTGCTCTTTTCTTTCATTGAGTCAACCTGGCTCATCTTGATTTTCTCTGCCCTTCATATATTGTATCTACCTCTGCCTCATTTATTTACCATCCATTCTTATCAGGTGTTCACTGTCTGTATCCTCTCTTCTTCTCCTGGCACCAGTGTACTATCTACATGGTGCTCCTGTGGAGCCAGCCTCTCCTCTCCTGAGACAGTCCTGCTCTACCTTCAGTGAGCTACTCCTTGGCCTCCTTCTCATCCAACCTGTGCCTTAACAACTGTCCATGCAGTTTCTCTCCATGAGTATTTAGTCCACTAAGAAGGAGTAATGGTTGTTGGGAAACAGCAATGTACTTAATGCAAATGAGATATCAAGCAAAAAAGTTTAACTTTTGCAGGAGGCATTTTTGCCTGAAATGAAGCATTTCTGTGTAATAAAGAAGTTCATCACAGCAGAGACTATGCATTTGCACACATATCTGTACATATTGATGCATGTATGTATGTATGTGAGTGTGTGCATGCAAGTAACATACATCTGTTACAAGTTTGCACACCTGTGAAATAAGTGCACAGTAGAGGTTAAAGTATTCAGTACTGTTGGACACAGTGTATCCTGTACCATACAGATGTATGAGACGGTGTCAGACTGTGTTACAGAGCACACACACGATTTCATGTGTGTATTTTATGTTGGGTTCATGATAAAATTTCTAAAAATGTTTATAGAGGAAAGTCCTGAGGGATTTTGTGCTTGAAATAAATTTTCAGGGGTAAGTCAGGGCATTTTTTGCATGAGAAGACAGAGTTTCTTTTAGGAATGAGAGAGGACATGGCAGTAGAAGAGAGGAATGAGCTTGGGAGCAGGAAGAAACATGAATTGATATAGACAGTGCAAGAATTGCAAAGGGCAGCAATAGTGAGAATGAAGAGCTTGACCTTGACAGTGATCTGAAGAGGTGGATGAGAAATGTGGCAGGAGAAGTGAAAGATTTTAGAAACCACATATTTTGTATGAACCGATATATGGTCAGGGCAGGAAGGCCATCAAGAAAGGGTCAGTCACTCAGGCAAGACTTAACCTGAAGTGCAACATGTGCAGCTGGTATCAGTCAGCTTAAGTACACTAATTTCATTGAAGTCATGCTGATTTATACCAGCTAAGGATGTGGCCTCGCACATTTCAGAAAGGAAGGGTGTCTTATGCAGGTGTTTAAAGGATAAAGAAAAGAAATCAGGAGAAGCAGAAGAGAGGGAAAGGGCATTCATCAAAGATTTTAACTCTGAGTCATGCAGAAAATAACCCTGCTTCATTGCAAAAGTATAGATTCAACTAGTCCTGACAGTGTTCATCAGGCTTGGTACTGGCCAATTTAGAATATTTCCAGCATTCAGAATATGTACATTTTCCCTTCTTCCCTTCTGTCAGTTTTTTATTCTCTATTTCTGTGTCCCATTTTGGGAACAGAATGCTGCAGTTCTGAATCCTGCCAAGCTTGAGTCTTAAATTCTTGTTGAGTCCTTCTCCTCACTTTCAGCTTACACTGAAGACATGCATTGCTCTGGCAGTGTTTGGCTGCAGCTCCAGCACTCGTGTCTATATTAAATTCCTAATGATCTCTAAACCATGGCTGTTAAAGCAGTTAGGAGTAGCAAGACAGAGTTCTGCTCTGTTCTCCTTTAATAGTCTCCACAGTATAGAAATTGCTTACTTACTATGTTTAGGAGTAGCAAGACAGAGTTCTGCTGTGTTCTCCTTTAATAGTCTCCACAGTATAGAAATTGCTTACTTACTATGTTTTTAAAGGCTGAGAAATACTTTGCACTTCATTTTAACTTTGAAGCCTTCTACTAAATACAACTAAACCATTGCAAATCCAACAACCAGGAGAACCGTGCTGAAACAGATCTCTTCTGTGATACCAGCTCACCCTTTGGCCATGGGCGATCAGAAGGTGGCATCCCAGCCCTCCCTTCCCCTTTAATGCCTTTTTATTTTCCCCTTTCTGGAAACAGTCTGATGTCCTGAGAAAGTGCAACTCACACAAAGTGTTTGCAGTGGGTCCATAGCTCTTACTGTAATTGCAGTGGAGTCATGTAAAAGCCAAAAAAAAAAAAGCTTCCACTAAAGATGTTGAAAGTAGCTGTAATAACTGTAATTTTTTACTACTATTTTTATTGTTTCTAATAGCAAAATACTTCAAGGCAAGAGCTGAAGTTAAGGTCCTTTGTACCGTAGACTGTAGGGAAGATGAAATCCTCTAAAACTGGGAAAAAATTAGGGCAGAATAGGAAAATATTGTTCACAAGCACCAAGATCGGCACCAAACAAAAGCAGCAGATACTAGACCCAACATAAATAAAAGCTGATCCTCCTTTAGATGTGTCATGTGCCATTAGACACTGTATCCAGAGGACCGCTATTAAGAAGTGCCACCATACAGCTGCACTGTTGTGCTCTGTGTTGCACAGCTGCTCCTGCCTGCAGCTGGAGACAACTCCGTGCTGGATGGAGCTTCAGCCTGGCCACATGCTGCTGCTCCTACCCTTTCAGTAGAAAGTAGCACACACTCGTTAACTCTGAGGACTTACGTTTGCAATATGTGAGACAGGCAAAGTGGAAGAGGGGTAAAGTTTTATTAAGGGAGAATTGAGCAAGAGGCTGTTCTGTGACCTGTTCAGTGTCAGCCAAGAAATCAGTATCACAGCTGGGAGCTGAGCTAAGGTCTGAAGTCCCCAATGCCTGAGTTACAGGATAATGCTTTCCCCTCCATTAGCCACCAAAAATCTGTGAAGTAAAAACAGAAGTGAAGGCATCGAGTTGTCAGGTTCAGAAGTATCTGTTTTTCCATGGAAACCTCTTCCCAGCAACAGCCAAGCTTCTCATCATGCGAGAGCTGTCAGGCAGCTGTTCTGTGCAAAATGCTGTTGCTGCAGCTGCCTTCTGGAGAAGTCTCATCCCACAGCCAGGCAGCATTCAGCCCCATTCCCGGCAATCCAGCTGTAATTCTGCCTCCCCGGTAATTTTTCACTGTGGTCATGCCAGAATCATAGCCTTGTTTTCTCTTGTCTGGCTGTTAGTGGTGATGTATGAAGAAGTGAGAATGACAGCTTAATTTTCATAAGCTAACTTGTGCCTGGAGTAACAGAGACTGAGAGGAGTGCACTTAATCATAACTGCAGGACCAGAACAGAAAATGATAGAGCTTTTGCTGTTAGTTGTGGTATTTTATTATAATAACTCTTAGGAGGAAGAAACCGGCAGCTCAGGATGCTGAATGGTTCAAATCCATTACAGCAGGCACCGTGTTCTCATCCGCTGGAAGGATAGCTCACATAACTCTTTTATGCTTGCCGTTTCCAGAAGGCCATGCTGGGAGGCCACTCTAGTCTATCCTGCCCAAAGAACCTGAGTTCAGACTGAGGTGTGATCTGAGCTGAAGTGAACCTGGTGATAGTTCCTGCAGAACTGTGAGCACCTTGCAGGGAAGGCAGAAGGGTGGCAGAGGGATGGGCTGGTGCATGGTCAGGGAGCTGTTCACCGTCCCTGCGTGACACGAAGCATCCCTTTGGCCACTGCCTTGTGTCTGTAACTTTGTAATACACTAGAAAAAGTAAATAACTAAAGGAAATAGCTCGTGGTGGACAAATACTCTCACACTGATTCATTTAAAAAAATTGATTAAAGGTCTGAGTGAAAGCTTTTGAGTGAATTTTTAGTCAGTTGCAATTGGAAGGACAAAACTTAGGATTTTTTTTGTTTGAATTTTGAGATACATGGAACAATGTAATCTATAGGGTATATATTATGCATCTATATTAGGTGTCATGTTGTTTTGTATTATTTAACATGAGAATGGTTGTACATTTATAGACGTTATTTTGATATCTTCAGATCAAAATATTTGGGGAACCTCTTTCAGGAAATATTTTTGATTTTTTTTTCTATATTGATTCAGAATTAAAACATTTTTGGAAACATTAATATTTCCTATGCGGCTGAAGTTCTGGTTTCTGGATTACTTCTGCCTTAAGTTAAGATCACAGAGACAATGTAAAGGGAAATAAAAATATATTCTTCTTTGGCAGACACAGCATCACTATTCCAGCCTAGAGAAAACAGAAATATAACTAGAGAAGATGGAAAGCATATCTCCATAATTTACTCCAAGGTGGCTTGGGAGACAAGCCATCACATCTGCCTAATAGGCCTTTATGCACCAGTAAGAGTTACAACAGCCTGACAAGTTGCATAATGCTCTACCCTAGGACAGTACATGAACATGTGCACATTCCCAGGCCATTGCAAAAGCAAACCAAAGCATGTTAGCTCGCACATTTTACTGTGCGCTTGGGACAAGCTAAAAGGACGTGTACATGCAGTTATTCCAGCTCAGATGATACACAGGAAGTCACATTATCTGATCCATGTATCTGAGCCCTAAAGCTTACATGATGTTAATTCCTGCCTTCGTCCGTGTCCCATATCAAACCTCAGGGAATACTGGTGAAAGCAAGATTTGTTCTGGTGTCTTCAAAAATAAAAGGAAAATGTGGAAGGAAATTATACAGCTGCAGTAAATACACGCAAACATAATTTCCTGAACCTTTTCCAGTTTATCTTGGCATGAGAAATAATAATTGAGAAATAAGTATTTCAGGGGTAAGTAATTAGAACTGAGATTTTGGACTGGTACATGGGAAAGGAAAACCATTAACAAGCATTAAGATTTTTTATTTTTTCTTACCCATTGGTTTTAAGGCTATAGTCTGTAGCATGTTGGGAAATTTGTGAGGCTAAAATAATGAAAGGAGATTGATGCTCCATGGTAAAGAAGTTTGGTACCTGCTCCTTGCAAATGAAATTCTAACATTTCTTTTGATAGTAGCTCTACTATCCTGAAAAGGATCTGTGGCCTGCTGAGTTGTGAAATGTGCTATTAGATGATGGGCAGGGTCACTCTCTTCCTACCAACTGTGCCAACCCATTCCAGCCCAGCTGGACCTGCATTTTCTATTGTTTGGGGGTTTTTTTCTCATCCTTTACTAGCCAGTGTCATTTCTTATCTTCATTTATTCTATTGCAGCTATAAGGGAGTGGCTATAAACAGGCAAACTTCCAGCATGGAGTCAACAAGTGTTGGTTTAAATTGTGTCCTTCAGCCTCTTTTTGCCTTAGGCTCCTTTCAGCCAGTTGAGATCCCTTTTATATTTCCTCACAGTATATGGCTTGTGATGTCTCATGCACTCTGCAATGTGTTCCATGTGTCTCACGGGTTGAGAGATGCTGTGGTTCATCTGTACGAACAGAGGTGCTTAGGATACGTTTGCTTCTAGCTTGTAATTTCCTTCATTTGCTTGTGCACTGCACTCTGTTAGTATGACCAGTTTTCACTAGCACCAATGGGTCTTTTATATGATCCTTTTGCTCTCCCCCAGATTTTCCACCTTCTTAAAAAACAATTTATGGGGTCTAATGTGAAAAATTATATGTATGGTATAATAAATATGTAATGGAATAGAAGAGACATTAGTGGAAAATAAGGTCTGATGAGGAGTGACATGTTGTCATTAGGATAGAGGAGGATGATGTTGGAGTGGTGTGGAGTAGACTTGGTAATCTCTCACAGTTATTTTTAGGTTGATTTCCATTCACTCCTTGAATGCTTTCGTAGTGTTCTGGGTTATTTTTTATATGCATTGGCCAATCACTGCTGCTCACAGTCTTTGAAATAGCATTCGAGACACGCTCGGGTTACTGACATTCCACTGAATTACAGATACCACAGGAGAGTATTGCAATCACCTTTCAAGCCAATTAGAAAATTGAATTAATCATATCTGTCTTCATGTCTTGTTCTCAGCCCAGCCTTGTCTTGGGCCATACTGAAATTTTAGTAATACAGCTGTGGTTCTGTGTAAGCAACATATAATGATCATTTCAGGCTTTCAGTACACTGCTGTGACCATACACACAATTTTATGAGCATAGCTGGGATTTGAAAATGAGCCTTCAAAGCATGATGCTTAATTGCTTTCCCAAAAGGTTGCAAAATCATTTCCAGTCTCAGTCTCAGTACCAGTCTCAGTGCCCTCACTGAGCATATCCCTCTTTCAAAGCACCATTCCTTTTCCTTTCTCTGACTAGATCCAAATGCAGTTCTCCCCTTCCCTCTGTCCTCTGTTACCAGAGCATCATTATAATCACTTCTCTTATTTACATTTTATACACCACATTTTAGGATACATAATTAAGTCCTTATCTATACAAACATTCATATTTTGGTTGATTTTTAAGCAGTGCAAACCTCCTAGACGCATTTGATTTAAAATACATTTTACTCTAGCTGAAGCCAGCTGCTAATCAATGTAAGATGAACTAAAATAAAACTGAAGTCATAATTTCTATGCAGCATTCTATACAGGCTTACCTAAATGACTTTTAAATTACTCAAACTAAAATGATGTAACTTTCTTATGTCAGTAAACTCTTCAAATCCAGTATTTTTCTGAGCAAAAGGGGTTTCCTTTGTGACTGAGAAAAAAACCCCCTGAAACTAGTAGGGGGAACATGGGAAGAGGATAACTTGTTATACTGAGCCTTGTTCTTCAATTATATTATCTCCATCAGAGTATGAACAGATCTTCATTTTAGATGATCATTTTACCAACACTTAATTCTCACTAGGAGAATTCTCCATCATTGTATTCCAAAATCAAGCAGCATTCAGATTTGTCTGGGTGATATATTTCTGTCAGCATGACAAAGGTTCCCACAGTGTTTAATTACTCAGACTAGCCAGGGAAGAAGGGAAGAAATGAGCCGTGTTGAATTTGCTGTGCCAGGCTTGCTGTCTTGTTACCTAAGCAGCTTCTTCGGACGGCATGGAAGGAAGGCAGCACCCCAACTTCTGCCTTCTCTTTCCACTGGTTGTCCCTCTCCAGATGTCTTGTGTGTTTTCCATTGATTGGCTTTTATCTTACGATCTTCTTGCAATTTGGTCATTTTCCAGGGCAGCAAGTTCTTGGCTTAGTGGAGAACCAGAGTGATTGGTATTTGGGCAACCTTTGGAAGAACCATCGGCCCTGGCCAGCGCTTGGGAGGGGCTACAACACAGGTAGGACCTGAGGGTTTTCTTTGAATTAACGCTTGCATTGACTGTGCAGTCAGTCTCCTGCTACAGAGAGTGTGAGAAGTGGTAATTTGCCTTTCCTAAGCTACAGCTAAATTTATCTTTTGAAAAAGTAAAAATGATACAATTTTTGGTGTTTTGAAGTTTTCGGTCTTCTGTAAGTGGTGTTAGAAAAGATTGTGTGACATCCTTTGGGGAAGAACAGAGCTTTTATGCAATCTGAAAGGTCCACAGCACATCTCCTACAAGATTTCTGTCCGTGATGATTCATATATAGGCCCAGCAAGAGGGAATGAATAGTGTAGGAGCTTTGGGGTTCAGTCTGGACTGGGCGTAGACGAACACAGTGACGAGATCTC
This sequence comes from Corvus kubaryi, assembly GCF_017639235.1. NCBI lineage: Eukaryota > Metazoa > Chordata > Aves > Passeriformes > Corvidae > Corvus > Corvus kubaryi. The sequence goes on along the minus strand of NW_024582061.1, from coordinate 13,772,208 downwards.
TATAGTCAGATCTTGGAACATGCAGTTTATTGCAAAGGGCGTGGGTATAGGGGCACTGCTTAGAGCTGCAGCTGGCAGCTCTGAGCAGGCCCAAGAGAGCAAGAGATTAAGCGGGTAAGAGAGAGCGAGAGGAATGAGAGTGAAGAAGAAGTGATGAGAATAGAACGGAATGGTGAAGTCCTGGTTACAATACAATAAATCATCTTCTGTACTGAATATTCTAATTGTCACTAACCAATCTAATACAAGATACAAATCCTATAGCATTTACATACAGCCTATAAGAGTTCGTATATTACCATAGAGTGTTACATCTTAACTTCTAAAAACTACTCTTTGGACCCCTTCTGCTGAGCTAGTAGGGTCTGCTCTGACCCTTGGACCTGCCTGCAAGCAGAGGGTATTGTTCAATCAAGAGGGGATTACCTTCAGTCGGCCATACCGTTGTTTTCCAGTTGTTCAGCAACTAAGACTTGGTATTTCAAAAGTGGCTTTCATTTCGATGTCGCCTGTAGTTTTCATATTCCCAAAATCTTTTGTCAGGCAATCATATTTATAAGGCTTTCCTGTTTCATCTTCCCCAACAGAATAGGAATTGAGGTTCATTTTCTGTAGAGAAGTAACATCACAAAATGCTAGCCCAATGAAGATAATAACTCCTGCAGGACAGCAACAGGGTCATAATCGTCCTAATAAAATGCAAGCTACTGGCCATCAATTTCTGCTGCCATGAGAAAGGAATAAAGGCAGTAGGTCAGAGAATTTATTAGGTTACAAGAGACAGGTCTTCCCACTGATTTTTGTTTGGTATGTGGGAAAACATACCAGGTGCATAAAGAACACACACATGCATCTAAATCATTTCAATGCTAGGCTTTACATGCTGATGCAGTGAGTTAGGTTCCCTCTCTCTTTGTAATAAAAGGACAGAACAGATGGTGAAGCCTCCATTTGGAACAGATGAGTCCATTTAAATATCCCTGCACTATCAGGGAATTATTCACCATAATAGTGATTTTACTTCACAGAAATACATTGGATTGAATTAAACAGACTAACTAGAAAAAAGATTGAACAAGTTGTGGTTGGGTCGTCTGTATTTCTATATTCCTATGTATATTTGTGGGAATCCCACTAATTTTTATGAATTTGTAGCCTCTGCAGAGCTTCTCTGTTTTCTGGTAACGTTCAAAGGAATAGCTTAACAGAACATAGATTGGTATGGATACAAGATTTTGGCAGAATAGGTTGTTTTCCTGACTCTTCTTTGCCAGAATTGCAAATAGAAAGGCTGGGTCTGCCCACCCCTGTTCCCCAGCCCCCCAAAAGCATGAGACGGAGATAAGTTTCATGGATTTTTCCTGAAATCGGAAGGCTTTTGTTAACACAACTCAACTTGTTGGGATCAGTTCAGTTCACTGTTACACCAGAAAGCAGTATCTTTTGTCTTACTGAGACATGACCACCCTCCATAGCTACTTTCTTTCTGCTGTGTTTTTGCTTTTTCTTTTCTGCCATTTTAATGCTGGCAGAGAGAAAGCTGGCACAACCACATAACATCAGAATAATGCAGTAACGTATGGTGGGTAGTATAAAGTATACATAGAGATCTAAAATGCTAATGTTAAAAAAATTCTGTAAGGCTTTAATTTATGTTGTCTTAACTTACTGTTCCACATGATTTATGGGAACAGCAAATGTCAGTATATCACATAAATCTTCCACTGAAAGCAAAAATAATCAAATATCTGCAGTCCTTCATATACATTGCATGTGTTAATCCTTGTATTAATACATACCTATCAAGCCATGCATAATCCCATAATCCTGCAAATGATTTTATTTTTCTCACAATTTTCTTTCTTCACACAACTCACCTTGTAGTTATAAAAACTTTTTTTTAGAAAGAAGCCAGCAGGTAGATAATGTATGGAAGATTGACAAGTCATTGTAAGAAGTGGTATGTTGTTTTTTCAAGTATGTGGAACCAGAGGTCACTGAGTGAAACAGTGCAACCTCTGAGAAGTAGGAAATTAGGTTATTGACAGAATCAGCACCCTTTAGTATAAATTTCTTGATTGAATTAATTGTTTGCCTGAGTAATCTAGCAGAGACTGGAGGTACACATTTCTCAAGGAAGATGAAACTGGAGCTTGTTTGATGTGTTCAGTAAATTAAAATAATTGACACTGAATGCAACAGTGTGGCCAAGGAGGATTCAGAAAACTAAATGGGGGTGCACCGAAAAGAGAGGCAAGATCTCTTAAGAAAAACATTCATGAAAGGCAGTGGTCCAGGAGGGGGAAGGCATAAAAATTCAGGTGCCTAGAACTGTACTTAGGAACACTGAAAGGGTCCCCAGACCCCTGAAACTTTAATGAGCTAAACAGAGCTGGATCAAGGGGAGGCTCTCAGGTAGACTTTGCTTTTGCTCGTGGGAGAGTGTTTACTGCAGACCTAGGATACAATCCTAAGAAAAGTGATGTTTATGTGAGCTTCCTCAGCCAGACTTAACCCTGGAAGATTTGATTCAGAAGCACCCCTCAAAGTCAAAATTGTTCCACTGTTTCCTCACAGTTTCTGAAGGAAATAATTTCTCTTTCTCTCTTATCTTTCTATGCCTGAGCCTCTTTGGACAGCATATAGGTTGGGAGAGTCCCAGAAGACAGATGCATTAAAGGCAAATATGTGTTTGTTCCTTCTCCGCTGGTTCTTTAAACCCAGTAAGCATTTGCAATCTCCTCTTCCTGTGTGCCCAGGCCAGATCTCCTGACAGCCAATACAGATTTTTAAGGAAAGATTTTATTTGGTTGTTTTTCATTCTTCCTCATTTGCAGAGGCAGATAATCCAAGTCACACTTTAGTCCATGATAATATAATTGTAAGAAAACCAGACCAAACTCAAAATCAGTTCAGTGACGATTTAATTAGTGTTTAAAATGTTCTTAGTTAGAACCATTCTTTATTTGCGATAACATTCTCTTCCTCAAGCATTTTAAACACAATTCTTTCTGTACCACAAAGATTTCCAAGTTTTTTTCTGTACTTCACTGGCAAGCACTCAGTAAGCTGCTTAATCAAATGCCCTTTTTATATATCATCCACTCCATGTTGCTTGTCTGCACTGAGTTAACTCTTCCAGATTCCTCATACACTAGTTCAAGCACACTTCTCTTGCTATGTAACTATATTATATTTCACTGACTCTGCTTTTGACAGTATTGCTACACTATGATTTTTCTTTTTACAGATGTTAAACTGACAGCTCCAGAGTTGCACTGTACGGTTTGATGTTCATTTCAGGAGTAACAGTCATCTTAGTCCTCAGAAAAGTATCTTGTAAAAGAAATTCTAAACGTAAAAGCTTTTAGTACTTTGTCTGCCTTATACTTTCCATCATGGTGGAAAATAGCTTTTAAAAGCAGTCTCTGGTGCCTGTTAAGACTCCGGGCCACTTCTTCAGGAGTGTGAATCACCCCTGGCTTCTCTGGCTTTAGTGCAGCAGACCCAACTTCCATCAGCTGAGAATGGACCCCATGCCTGCCAAATGGAGCTTTAGGATGAATCTGTAATTGGGGTGCCAGGGGGTCATTTTTAAAAACTTTGGCCCAGGGGATTTCAGACTTCTAGACTACACAAGCCCATCCCGAGGATTTGAGGCTCATCTGAAATGCACTGCCTCAGTGCAGCCACCAGAAACCGTAAGGAGGTGTCTCAACAGCTTGAGCTGAGAATTCATACTCCCCCACTGGGAGATGTGACATTACCAGATTTGTGGATTGGGAACAGAAGGGAATGGCTAGCACCTAACGATTTCTAGGCTACGTGTGTGCTGCGCCTTATTACTCCCGTGTTTGTAATGACTGGAAGAGTGCTAGAATGAGTCTGTCTCCTTTATTGTTTCCCTGAAAAAAAGGACCTGTGGAAGTTGAATTGGAAATTGAAAGCATATGTTACGTCATTTTTGCATAGTATTTAACAAATTTGAATGATAAGAGACAAGGGTAGAACAGACTGTTTATGTGAAATTAGTCTGGATCACATCTTGTGCTCCTTCATGATGATATTGTGCATCCTCAGTGCAGAAAACAAATGACTGGTAAAGCAGTGCAAAATGGGCTGTTGGTAGTCATGGCACTGCCTGTGGTCCTGCTCCAGAAACCTGGTAACAGCTTTCAGCCGAGCTCCACAGGCTCCTGCTCATGGCATTATGGTAATTGTACTCATGTATGTTGGCTGCTTGAGAGAGGAGGATTCTGTCAAATTGCCTCAGTGAACAAAGAAGTCAGAAAACTCATGGTTTATAGAACCTTTTCAATACCCCCCATCGTGGCCTGACAAAACTTGGCTATGCCCCCTCTAAAAGCCATTGCAACATTCTTGTCTCACATTAGTTAAAATATTAGTCATGTTTAGTACGGGAGCTGCTGTCATTAGGGTTGGTTGAAAGTACAGGAGCCTTTGCAAACAGATGAAAAATGCATTTTAATGATTAAAAAACCCATGTCCAACACTGATGACAAGTCAAAAAGCAGCACTTTCTTCATCTACTTAGGTTCACACTGTGCCAGTTTTTTGGATTCGATTACTCCTCCTTTAAGACACTGGGAGTTTACTCAGTAAATAGTGTTATCAGTGCAAAGCATACTGATACACGTGAGCTTTATACACGTAAAGGTGCATTTATAAGTACAAGTATTGTGCACATTGTCCAGGTCGCAGTTTAGGAAGTGCCAGCACATGGTTGCTTTTAGTCTCAACAGGAAATACCAGTCTGTTTGTGTCAAAGGTGGGAAGCTAAAGTGATAATTCTGCTTTTGATGACCATATCCTTATCTTTGTTGTCTGTAATCTGTAGCTTGCACTTAAAAATAAGCTGACTACCCTCAAAGAATAGCTTCTTTTCCAGTCTTTCTCATGCACTTTCTAAAGCATGTGATGTACTGAGAACTTGTTGTAGTGGTTTGGTCCAAAATACTCATTACTGTTTATCTGCTGTGAG